>NC_087182.1:15994880-16052380 GCF_035594125.1 Scylla paramamosain
ATAGACAAGGAAGGGAAGACTTAGCATAGGTAGAAAACAAGTTTACGATACGAAATAAGTAATATGGTGAAACTACAAATAATATAAGGGTCTGTCTGTCTGTCTGTTTGTCAGTCTTTCGTAACTCCCACAGTGGCATTAACATAAGTGCGGTAATTTCTATAGTCACCCATTAAAACCTCATATTCACAGACGTTCCTGCTCCTCCCTCACACACCTTACGACCTTGCCATCAGCCACCTCCGTTTTCTTTTTTGTTCTTCCTCTGGTTCTCTGTCTGGATTCCCTTCTCGTTTTCGTGATCTCCCTAACGCAGCCTCAGATCTCAAGATTCTTACCCTCGCTGCGGTATTTCCACCCTTGCTTGGCCTTGGACTAGCCTTGGCCTCTCGCTGCGTCTTGCCCTGTCATTCCTGCTTGCGGTAGAGGCGTGTTTGGGTTTGGGTTGTCTGGCGCGGAGTACGAGCCGTGTCTCACCTGCCGGACTGCACAGGTGTGGTGTGGGAAGGCCGCGCTGGCTCCATTGAAGGTCAGGTGCGCGGTACATAACTATCCCTTTCGCGTCTTCCCTTTCCCTGTCTTCATGTTACGTGTTACCGGGTGTTGTGCTTCCGTCATTGCGTTTTGTTCTTGTGTGTACGTCATACGCTCTTTGTCATCGTGTTTCATGTTTTTACCTGTTTGTTTTATTTCTTGTTTTTATATCTTCCCTTTTTTTCGTTCCTGAGCTCTTTTTTTTGTTTTATTTCTTTTTTTTTTTTTTTGTTACACTGTTACCTGTTTATTTCATTTCTTGCATTTACATCTTGCATTTTTTTAAATTCCTGATCTCTTTCTCTTGTGTCTTATCGCTAAGCTCTTCCTTTTATGTCATAACATCTTACACCTCCTTCTCGTACATATTATTGCTTTTCCTCTTTCTCAAAAACTCTGATCTCTTATCTCTCTCTTACTTCTTCAAATCGTATTTCTTCCTCCTTTACCTAATTCTCCCTTAAATTTTCCTCATTTATCTTTTTCTCTCTTACCACTCTCACTCTACCCCTACCGGCCTCACAACTTCGTAATTACCTTCTATTCATACCTACCTACACGTCACACACACCTGCTGGCCTTAAGTACACTCCTCTCACTCCTCTTCCTAGAACGTACGAGCGATTATGTATGTGTATGTGTATGTATGTACCCTGGAGTAAAGATTCACTTATGCCCAAATCCTCGACTCTCCTTCACCTATATATACAGACGAGCGCGGAAGGAAATCTTGAGCAAATACCAAACACGGGGTTTTACGTATCTCCGGCCGTGGAATGCCTGTGTTGAGCGTGACCGCCTTGAGTGTATAGACCCAGCCTGCCTCAAACATACTCCCAGCGTGCGTCAAACATCCTCTGTGTCTCGGGGTTGCGAAGGAAAAAAATTGCTTGCGGTGGCCCATTCTTGTCTTGTGGACGATATGAGACTGTGGTTCTTGAGCAAGCATATGACTTTGTTTGCTTGTTGACTGACTGAATGACTGAATGAGTGTTTGTTTGACTGACTGAATTGATTCATTAATGCTTGTTTGACTGATTGAGTGAGTGATTGGCTGACTGACTGACTGAATGACTGGCTGACTGACTGAATAACTGACTGGATGGGTTATTGACTGACTGTTGTTTGACTGGCTGAGTGACTGAATGAATGAGTGATTGTTTGACTGGCTAGTAATTGAGTGATTGACTGGCTCATTGACTGACAGACTGATTTTTTACTTAGTGTGTGTGTGTGTGTGTGTGTGTGTGTGTGTGTGTGTGTGTGTGTGTGCTTGCTCAAGCCTCACCGTCACAATAAAGTCGTAAATTGTGAAAACTTTCTAAACAAAAATACGAAAATCACAATCACTTTAAAATACGACGAAACTTATCATGCTTTCCTCCTCCTCCTCTTCCTCCTCTGTCTCCTTCCTTCCCTCCTTCCCTCCCTTCCAGTCTCTCTTCGCTAAAGCAGTCATCGTCACTTCGGGGTCAAGATCACATCCTTCACCGTCGCCTTATGAAGAACCAACAGTTAAACGAAATCATTTACTCTTCGTCTGAACGTCTTGAAGTGATTGTTGTTGTTGTGGTGTTGGTAGTGGTGGTGGTGGTGGTGGTGGTGGTTGGAGGACGCTAGAAAATAACTTATCTGTACTCCACACAATCCCAAACTTCACAAAATCACCTATTAGCTAGTCATAATAGAGTAAATAAAATCTATTTGTGCTGGATGAGTAACTAGATGATTGACAACCTGTTCATGACGAAGAGTATCATTTTTTAAATTTATCTAATCCTGTAGTGACGTCTATGTAATGAGATTGATGCTGTGGTATGGAAAGGGTTAAAGGTGAGACAAACGTTAGTGTGTGAATGTTAGTGGAGGGAAAATTTGTGTAAAATTAATAATGTTTGAAGAATATGAAGATGAGTTGTGTTGTTGACTGAAAGAAGTTAGAAATGAGTGATAGTAATGGATAGAACCTTAAAGTTACTGGTAGGAAAGTTAATATAAAGCGTATAAAAAGATCCAGTACGTGAATTACATACATATATATATATATATATATATATATATATATATATATATATATATATATATATATATATATATATATATATATATATATATATATATATATATGATGCATTGATTTTAAGATATAAGATAAAAATTACGAAAAAAAAAGGATTAACGACATGATATAGAACAAATTAATGACTGGAAATTTGATATTAAGTATAAATATATGAAAGATAATAAGATAACACTACGATAAGTCAAAACTCGTAAAAAAAATAATACGAACAGATAAATAAACAAAATAAGAAAATAAATATATGAACAATAATTTGAAGACAAGCATATACAGAGGCTACAAAACAATGATGAGAAAAGTGGAATGAGAGAATTGCGGAATTGCGCTCCCTTGTGTTTACGTAAAATAATAGACAACAATAATAGTGAATAGTACTTAGCAAGGGACGAAGTAACGGAGGTGGTGGATGGTTAATTATGGGAGAAAGTGGACAAACCTCTACATTAATGGGCAGTGAAAGGCTGAAAGGTAGTGTTAATAATTGTATGGTTGTGATTATCTAAATGGGTCAGTTGGTCACAGTCAGAACAGGTAAGGGAAGGAAGGTTGAGGCAATGAGGTAAAGGAGAGAAACTTAATGAGGAGGAGGAAGAGTGTGAATGGTTATATAGGAGTAATAGGAGTGATAGTAGTGGTGGTGGTGGTGGTGGTGGTGGTGGTAGTAGTAGTACTGGTAATTATTGTTATTGTTTTAATAGTAAGAGTAGAACACAATGAACATAAAATGAAGATCAAACACCAGCAGACCTTTTGGCCCTTACGAGGATGTTTGTGACTCGTATTAATAGTAGTAATCGTTTCTTATGTAACAAAAATAGTTATAATAGTAGTAGTAGTAGTAGTAGTAGTAGTAGCGGTAGTAGTAGTAAATTTATATAGCAGCAGTAGTAGTAACATCCCTCTTTTACAACTTCCCTATTCTTTCACCATCTCTCATCATCAGCAGTGTTCCTCCGAGTCATTTCTCCAGGAAGCTCATAAACTCAACCAACGGGCACACACACACACAAAAAAAGAAGATGAGTCGTAGAAAAAACAACTCACCACTACCACCACCATCACCACCACCACCACCACCACCTGCCGTCGTCGTCCTCGCATCGTCTTCCTTATCATCGGCAACTTTTTGTCTCGTAGCATCCCTCCGCGGAGATGGTCCACTTAATCAACAAAAACACTTCCTTGTTCGTCCCTCGCCACGCCATTCTGCTTATTCATCCTGCCCCCGCCACGCCCTGTTACGCCCTCTCCTCATCCTCCTCCTCCTCCTCCTCCTCATCTGCCTCCTTATCAAAACAAATGTGAAAGGGTAAGATAAGGACACCACCTCACCTTCTCATGGGAGCGCGCACACACACACACACACACACACACACACACACACACACACACACACACACACATCACAAGCACACACGCACGTTTGAGTTTGAGCATTAAGATGACAATACACAAAGAAAAGAAAAAAAATGAGAGGGAAAAGAGAGAAAAAAGAGAAGAGATGGAATTAAGTGCATCCGAGAGAGAGAGAGAGAGAGAGAGAGAGAGAGAGAGAGAGAGAGAGAGAGAGAGAGAGAGAGAACTTGCAAGGATGTGAGAGATAATCAGTATAAAAATATCACCATCATCATCAGCAATCAACGTTAAAAGTACCGACGTTTACCACCACCACTTGTACTTCCACACCAACTCTCTCTCTCTCTCTCTCTCTCTCTCACCTTCAAGACGAGAGGTAGACAGACCACTGCGTGACGTCACAACTCTCCTTCCTTAAGTTGCCAAATGTTGTAAGATAAACACAAATAAAAACTCGCTACTCTTTCTTACTCATCTTTAACACTTTCCTCTCACGTTTCCATGTCGCGTTAAGTCAATTCTAAGCTCACTGTCTCCTTTTACTCCCTTTAAACGTGCAGGGAAATAATTCTTAAATGTTCGTAGGAATCCAGTTTAATTTAAGGAGCTGTTAACTTGGTCGTTTTCTTTTTCGTCTCCCATTCGTAAGTTACCGACTTGTTGTGTTGAGCAATAGGCAAAGGCGAGAGAGGAGGAAGAGGAATGCAAGACGAGGGGATGGAAAAAATAAATAGAAACAGGTATTCACGTATGTAGAAGATAAGGAGAGGGAAGAGCAGTGTAAGGTGAGAGAATGAAAATAAAAACTGTACATGTCGGAAATAAAGATGAGAAGAAAGGAAAGGGAATTCAATTTAAGAAGATGGAAAAAGAGGAACAGGTATTCTTGTATATAGATCATGTTAAGAAAAACGAGTGCAAAGAGAGATAGAGAGAGAGAATGAAGAAAAAAAAAAAAGATTTTAAAAGACGAGAAGAAAGAAGAATAACGAGAAAGACGAGAGGAGGGAAAAATAGAAACGAGTATTTTGGTGTGTAGCAGACTGAGGAGAGGGAAGAGAAATGTAAAGTAAAACGAGAGAATAAAAAGAAAGAGAAGATACAGAACTAAAACAGAACAAGGAGGGATGAAAATAAAGGAAGAGGAATGACATACGTGAAGATGGAAAAGAAGAATGAGGAGATGAAAGAGGAGTGTAAAGCGAGAGAATGAAAAACAAAAACTGTATATAAAAAAATCGAGAAGAAGGAAGAGGAATGAAAAGAGAGGAAGAGAAATACAAGGTCTGTACTATATATAAAGGTAAAGACGTAGAAGACGAGAAGGAAGAAGAGAGACGCAAAAGGAAAAATAAAAAAACCAGGCATAAGTTAAACACGAGAAGAGTGGAGAGGAATTAAAAAAGTTAGGTAAAAAAAAAAGAATCGTTTATATAGAAGGTGAGGAGAAAGAAACTAGGATGTGGGAAGAGAGAAGATAAAAACAAAAGCAGGTATGGTAATCGAGAGGAGGCAAGAGAGGTTGAAGGTGAAGGGATGGGAAAGCGTATTAAGTAGATGAAAAAAAATAAAAAATAAATAAATAAGACGAGAAAATGGGAAGAAAAAAAGGAAGAAATTACTAATATAAACAAGGACAAAAAAAAAAAAAAAGAATTATAAACGAGGAAGCAAAACAGGCGACAAGAAGGAAGATAGAAAGCAGGGATGAAGGACAAAATAATGATAAACGAGGAAGCAAAGAAAGAAACGAAAACGAAGATGGAAAGGGGGAAAGAAATGAAACAATAACATAAAATATAAATGACGAGGAGGGAGAGGAAAAATTACAAACAAAAAAAAAAATGAAAAAAAAAAACATTGGAGTAGCAATAAAAGCATGCACTCCATCAACAACATAAACAACACACCAATAGGAGCATTTTCATGAGTTACATATATATAGATAGATCATGTAGAAGCATTTACATCACCGCACAGATAAACCTTGACGGCGGAACTCCTAAACAAAAGCGCAGCGAGTCTGATACGTGATGGAAACGTTGGTATCGCCAGGTGAATTAAAGGTGAATGTTCCTAATGGCTATAAACACTACACAGGTATTGCCTTCTTAGTTTCTTGTGGCTGGGAAGTCATCAGGAAGTTGTGTTTTGGCTGGTGTTTGGATTTGTGTGTATGTGTGTGCGTGTGTGCGTGTGGGAGGGTTTCTTTCGTTTCTTTTCATTTTTGTTGTTGTTGTTGTTGCTCTTCTTTCTTCTCTCATGCTCTTTTTATTATCGTTCGCTGCCTTTGTATTGTTCGTTTTCTTTGTCGCCTTCTTTGATAGGAAAATGCGTAAATCTCTCTCTCTCTCTCTCTCTCTCTCTCTCTCTCTCTCTCTCTCTCTCTCTCTCTCTCTCTCTCTCTCTCTCTCTCTCTCTCTGTATTTTTTTTCTTCGAGATTTTTGTTGTCAGGTTTGACGGTGAGTATGAATGAATCTTTTGTCGTTTCCTTTCCTCCTCCTCCTCCTCCTCCTCCTCTTCCTCCTCCTCCTCCGTCTTGTTAAGTGATTGTTGCAGCGAATTAAAATCAATCAAGCAGTCAGTCAGTCAGTCAGTCAGTCAGTCAGCCATTCAGTCAGTCAGTTAGTTAGTCGATTTTTGCTCTTCTCCTCCTCTTTCTTCTTTTTCTTCTTATTATTATTTCTATCATCATTCTTTTTCTTCTTTTCTTTTTCTTTTTTCTTTTTTATTATTGTTTTTATTATCAATATAGCTATTATTCCTCATTATTATTATTATTATTATTATTATTATCATTATTATTATTATTATTATTATTATTATTATTATTCCTCTTCTTCCTCGTTATCATCATCATTGTTATACACTCGTCTTGTCATATCCGGGTCACAACACACACACACACACACACACACACACACACACACACACACACACACACACACACACACACACACACACACACATAAACAATCCACTTGTCATCCTTGTCTCCGCTCCTACCCCCTTTTCCCTTCCTCCTCCCTTTTCTCCCCTCCCCCCCACATACCAAGGACAGTTATTCACCTTTTCTCCCTTTCATATATCTCCTGGTGGGGGGGAGGGGGGATGAGGGGCATAACGGGGGGTACTTGATTCACACACACACACACACACACACACACACACACACACACACGGGACAATAAGGTAATACATATGCAAGAATGCTTATAAATTTCAGTAAAATAAGAGATAGAAAATGAAAAGTGAATAGCAACACAGGAAATAGTTTGATAAGAGAGAAGGTTACGTAGAGACGATGAACGAAGGAGAAGAATAGAGGGAAATCTTGAATAAGAAGAAAAAAAAAGTCTTATCTACCTGAAGGAGAGGAAGAAATGAGAAATGAAGAGGGAAAGATGAAAGGAAGGAGAGTGATAAGAAAAATAGCTGTGTAGAAAACGAGACACGAAGCAGAAGAAAAAGGAAAAGAAGAAAAGAATTGTGAAAAAATAAGTTGTTGTATATTACTGGAAAGGAGATAAAAAAGAAAAAAAAGTAGAAAGTAAAAACAGAAGGAAGGAGCGTGATAAGAAAGAAAGTAATATAGAGGCAAAGAAGAAAATGCTTAATAAAAAAAAAATCAATATGCAGATTCTTAGAAAAGAGATAAAAGGAGGGAAAGAAAGAGCGAAAAGAAAGACAGTTAATTGAATGATAGGACTGAATAAGACACACACAAAAAAGAAAAAAAAGAAAAGAAAAAGGTTATCTATAAGGTATACCTATAAGAAAAATCAAATAAAGAAAGAAGACAGAGAGCTATAAGAAAAAAAATACTATATAGAGACAAAACACGAAAAACACAAGAAGGAAAGACAATATAAAAAGAGAGAAAAAGTGGTTAGCATGTACCTGGAAGACACAAGATGAGGAAAAGGAAGAAAGAAGAGGGTGAAATATTAGTATGTACCTTACCTTACCTATCTTACGTATACCAGGTCTTCGTTTCACCTTGAGTACCTCCCTCACGAAATAGGGAAAAGTTAGTACCTTCCTTCCTTTACAGTTTTATATCGTTTTCTTCCCACCAGCAAGTTTTAGCAAGTCCACCAGATAACCACATGTGACATCCAACTCCTCTCCGCTCCTCTCCCTCCCTCTCCGTCTCATCATCTCTTCCTGTATCTCCTCTCCCTGCCTGCCTCTCCCTTCACTTCACTCCCGCCACAAATCGAGGTCAGTAGAGGTTAACCACACTGGTCAGTTTTCCTTCCTCGTCTTGAGTAAGATTGAGGTTAGAGGAGAATCAGATATGGTCCCGAATCGCCTATATCCGTTCACTCCTGTAGAAGGTGGGAAGAGGTACAGTTATAAGGTTCATTAGGACTTTGGTTAGTGTTACTGTAAATAAAAAAAAAAAAAAAAAAAAACGGGAAATGAATAAGTAAAAAAGTAGTTTTTTTTTTTTTAAGATTGTTGGAAAATATTAAGATTTATGAGGTTTTAGTACGTAAGGTACTCTCTCTCTCTCTCTCTCTCTCTCTCTCTCTCTCTCTCTCTCTCTCTCTCTCTCTCTCTCAGATAAGGACCATTTGTTCTTCTGCAGGGTTTAGTGACTCTTGTAACGCTTGTGTGTGTGTGTGTGTGTGTGTGTGTGTGTGTGTGTGTGTGTGTGTGTGTGTGTGTGTGTGTGTGTGTGTGTTTCGTGACTTCAAAATTACACGCTCGCTTCCTTTTGTGTTTTGTTCTGAATAGATTAAAGAAAGTCAGACATTAAGATAGAGATATTAGAGAGATAAGCTGTAACTCTCTCTCTCTCTCTCTCTCTCTCTCTCTCTCTCTCTCTCTCTCTCTCTCTCTCTCTCTCTCTCTCTCTCTCTCTCTCTCTCTCTCTCTCTCTCGCACGTACAGTACAGGTAGGTTCAGGTAGACGGGTTCAGGAAGGGTTACCTGGGCTTAATTACCTGGTCGTGCAGCGTACCTGGGAAGTTAAGGGGGGGAGAAAATGCAGCGTTTTGCGTGTGTATGGCGCGTGTCTTCTCCATAGTAATAATCGATTGTGTATTTTATTTTTATTTTTATTTATCTTTATTTTTTTTTTATACCTAATTAGTGAGTTTTTCATTGCCGTCCTCGTCCTCGTCATATTCTTCCTTTTCCCTTTCCTTCTCGTCGTCATCAGTTTCCGCGTGTTTTCCTGTGTACTTGATTTTTCATGTTTATTTACTTATCATTATCTTTATGTATTTATTTATTTTTTTATTTATCTATTTCTTTTTTTTTTTTTACTATTTCCAGTTTGGGTAATTTGTGATTTTTTTTTTGCTCTTGTCTTTCTTTCCTTTATTAGTGGTTCTTTTTTATTCCATTTTTTTTCAGTTGCTCTTCTTTCATCATTGTTGCTTTCTTCGTCATTTTTTATTATTTTTTTTTATTTCTCTGTGTTACTTTCTTCTTACAGTTTTGAGTTATTTGGATCTTTCAGTGTCTCTTTTCTATATTTTCTTTCTTTCCTTTATTTTTTAAGTCCTTCTCTTTCATCGTTGTTGTTTTCTTTGTTATTATTTTTTTTCTTACTTCTTTCTTCGTATAGCTTTTTTTAATTACTTGCATCTATGTGTCTTTTCAATATACTTTTTTTTAAAGCTCACATTGCCTATAACTATTAATCTGACTCCTTTGCATTATTTTTCTACTTCCTCCATTATTTTTATATCTTCACGTAACTTTTTTGTGTTCTTTCTTATCAGGTTACATTATTCACATTTTTTTTTTATAAACATATATACCTTTACATTTTCTTACATCCCTTTTATTCTTTTCAATTTCCGTTATTGTCTGGAAAAAAATCAAGGTTTACTGTGTGTGTGTGTGTGTGTGTGTGTGTGTGTGTGTGTGTGTGTGTGTGTTTTCAATCCAAGAATGTTATGCAATTGTCTCTCCTCCATTGAATAAAGAGATAAATATTTTTTTTTTCAACAATGTTATATAATCTTCTCTGCATGTAATAACTAAGGAACTAAATCACACTCGTAGTTTTAATTATCCATTGTTGTCACGAGGTACACAATACGCAAGAGATAGTGGTGTGTGTAGTGAAGATGAATTATGAAGGTAGCGAAGGTTGTGTACATCTTACTTCTTTTCTTTTCTTTCTTTTTTCTTTTCTCTTTTTTTCTTTTTCTTTTTTTTTTTTTTTTTAGCTCGTGCGTGGTGACTGGTGATGGAGTGAGGTGGTGGTGATGGCGGGGGTAATGGCGATGGTGTCGTTAGTGGTTCATAGCGTTGTGATTTGAGGAAGTGGTGGTGATTCCGTCGTTAGTGGAGCTTGTCGAAGTGGTTAGGTGGCGATGGTGGTGGTGGTGAGGTGGTGATGGTGACGGTGTTTGTTGGGTAATGTAAAAGGTGATGGTGGTGGTGGTGGTGATAGTGGGATGGAAAAAATAATGGAACTGGTCTGAGGGTTACGTGGAAGTGATGCATGAATGACAGACTTGTGTTAAAACGAATACCTAACATTAGTGTCATTTGTTCGATCATCCTTTTGACTTTTGGATATTTAACCCTATTGTCTGCGGCTTTCCTGGATTTTTCTTTCTTTGTTTGCGTGTTATGAGTCTGTTTTGCTGGCTGTGATGTGTTTGGGAAGTCTGAAATGTTGTAGTGTGAGTTTTGATGTGTTGGTGTGTTTGGGAGCTCTGCGCTGCTCTGGCGTGTTTTGAGTTGTGCTTTTTTGTTTTGATGTGCTTTGGTTATTTTATTTGTTTGTTTATTTATTTATTAATTTATCTATTCATTGTATTTTTAGGTATGTGAGATTGTTTATGATCAAGCAAGACTATAACAACATAGCTTGTAGTATTTGATCTCCATTATCAGATGTTGTAAAGTATCTAAGCTTCATTTAATTACCTGTTAGTCTGAAAAGAGTAAAGATACATACTGAATAAGGAACTGAAGACGATTTTTTAATTCTTTCATTGCGACGAATTACTTAAATTTCATACAGTCTTGTTATGGTGTCTGGAAAGGACGTTGTTGATTTGATTTGATTCAATTAATATACGTATTACGAAAGAGTGCCAAATAAGTTACATAGAAAAAACGAGATAACATGCGTATTATTTAAAAGATTAAAACACTCACAAAACATCAATTCTCGACCCATTATGACAACACACATTACTACCATCATATCAACTCGACTCGTAGAAATCCCAGACAAACTCTACCAAGCCTACAATCTCCACAACAGCTAAAAAACTTCCATATACAAACCCCCAAAGTGGTAGTTAGGCTGGTCGTGACAATGGTCGTTTGGGTGGATGGTAGTTAAGATAATGAAGGTAATTACGCTTATTGATGTTGGGGTGATGGAGGTGACTGAGGGCAGAGGGATAAGGGAGGGAGCATGCCAGGTGAGGAAGGGTCAGGAGGGGCAGAGAGGCATCAGTGAACGGTGTTTAGGCACAAGGACGCTATGGCTGAGGGATGAAGCTGGAGAGACGAGGAGACGAGGAGGCGGTGAGGAGGAAGAGACAAGAGGGAGAGGGACAAAACAAAAGGTAAAATTCTGTTATCTATATATTTACTGAGTTCTGTTCACCTATTTATATTTGCTTCTTTGTTTTCATTTCCCTGTACTGTCCACCAGTCATTAATCTAATATTTTCGTATTTGTTATTGTATTTACCTACCTAGATGTATTTGCCACTTGGAATTATCTGACTGTATTCATCTAGTTGTGTTTACCTGGTTGTATTAACGTTTCTGTATATCTGGTTGTATATTTATTTTATTCCTTCTACCCTGTTATATTATTTGAGATCCAGTTTATAGTTCTATTCTCCACTTGTAATTACCTGGTTGTATTCATCTAGTTAAATTTCCTTATATTAACCTAATTGTAATATACATGGCCTGAGCTATGTGAATGGTGGTCGTGTCTTCGTATTTGCATTCTATCTAATCTTCCCGTGTATCTGTCTTGTATTTCCTTGAGACAGAGATCGAGGCGGAGACTGCACACGTGTTCACGAAATCCTGACGTCACAATGTATTATCTGCGTCGCATTTCCTGCTCCAGCTCCATCTGGTGACGAACTCCACTCAGCAGGTGAGGACACGCTCTGATTATGATTTGCCAGGTATTGCTACTACTGCTATCCCATTGATTAATTAGGTTTAGTTAGTTTATGTTAGATTTCTTCATTGACAAATTAGATTAAGTTTGTGGTATTTAACATGGGAAGAATTACAAGTATTTTCGATGAGATTTTCATGGGTTGAGATCTTTGGTGAACTTACAATAAGGATTTTTTTTTTCATTGGCCATCACCTTGTAGGATTCTTAACATACTGTTTAGTTCAGGAGATAAGGAACCCATGTTCTGAAACGGCACTGGGTCATAAGGACTATTTTCAGACTACATACATATATGATTAGTCGGATTTTTCATGAGCGTCAATCTCATCAACAAAATCCATGTTAAACTATCACAAGAATCATGCAAACACCCTTCAAAGTTCTCGTTCACTTCCACCAAAGCCTGATGAAAGTAAGCGAGACAAACCAATGAGGTGCTTTAGAATGGCTGGCAAATGTACCGAGTCGTTACCGAATGAACACGAGAGCGAAGGAAAGATGTGCTCTAAAACGATCTACTCGTAGTTCTCCATGACGTGTAGATACTGAGTAGCCAATATGTGGAATCTGCCAATTTACTTGGGTGGAATCATATAAACTTGAAGCAGAGAGAGAATTAAGTATTATTAAAAGTGCTCACAAAAATATTAATTCTCCGTGATGCGCAGAGACTGACTGGTAATATACCGGGTCCGAATAGCGCTTACTTATTTTCATTTGCAACTTACTTATGAGTAATATACCTATAAGCGTGAAGGGGGAAAGGGGAACTAAGATAGGAACCTAATAGATATTTTTTGACATAGTGGATAAAGCAAGGATGACAAGCAAAATCGTCAGTAATACGGACAGGACACGAAATAATGGCTTCAAGCTTGATCAAGTTAGATTTAGAGATAGGAATGAATTGCTTATCTAATAAAGTTGTAGATTAATGGAATAGTAATTATGTTGGTGATGAGCCATTAAAGAACTTTAAAAGATTAGACAAATATATGGATGACAGAAATAGATACGTTTTATACAAAGACTATCACCTGTAGGCCTGACGATTTCTTGCAGCCTCCTTTATTATCTCTCAGGCGGCTTCTTGCAGCTTCCGTATTTTCTTACGTTCTCGTGAACTTAAGCCGAAACCACAAATGCACGCCAAAACAGTTAAGTCCTCTGTGACGCGCCACGTTTTCTGTCACCACCTCCTCAGCTGTGGTTTGTTTACGTCTCGGCGGCGAGGTGTTGAGGTCAGCCTGGTCAGGTCACCGCCTTCCCTACAAATACATAGCGTGTACAGCGGGATAGGTAAGGTCATTAAGGTAATACGAGTGTGAGGAAGGTCAAAATAAGTGACAGGGAGAGGCTCTGCTGTGGTAATTTGCTGTGGTTTGAAGTAGAGTGATTTTACGGGCTAGTTCTAAGGGGTGGGTCCTCCTTTGCCTACGTGGGGACTGTGTTGACTCTCCCGGCTGTGTTTGCGTGATGTGGCGCAGGTGTGGCGAGGAGGAAGGTGACATGGCTAAGGCCTTAATTTGTGTGGAGGAGGAAATGTGTGATGTATGTGATGAGAGTGGTGTGGAGGGTGATGTGATGTTAGGGCGAGTGTGGAGAGAGAATACCAACAGGTTATTAGACTTGTTAACTCCACAGGGTTCATGACTAAACCGCTTAAATCCTATTGTCTGGTTATTTATCCATCATGAGTGTGCGTGTCATGTTTGTGATGGAATGGTAGTGTAGATATACTATTCACTATGTGTGCTGATAGGGATTTCCACTTGTCTACTATTGTATATGAATGTGCCATGTTTCTTGTATGATGTCTCTGGTTATTGTTATTATTATTATTTTTTTTTTTTTTTGAGGTTGCTTCAGTTTTTTTGTTTGGAAGAGTGAATGATTGTTTTCCAGGTTATTCTTTATTTTCATAACCTCTGTCTCATCTTTGCCCTTTTCTGTCTACATGCTTAGAAGTGTTGTGGCGTGAGAGGGAAAGGAAGGGATTACTCTCATGGCTTACTCATTGATTACCTGCCCTTGTTAGTCAGTTCAGTGGAGGACAAGCTATGTGGTGTAGTGTTAAGAGGGATGCCCACTGACTGAAGTATAAGCATAGTGACTGATATTGAGCATCCATAGAATGTTTAGATATAGGAAAGTGTGCCTTGGTTAGGAAAGTGTGCCTTGGTTATCATGAGGATTCTGTCAAGCTCCTAAGCAAAGCCCATTATTATTATCCTTAGTGTCATGCTATGGGTCAGCAGTACATGATAAGAATTTAATGTAGATCAGAGGACAGTATTTCCTCCCATATATGTAATAAGTCTGTGGAAATTTAATGTAATTGAATCCAGGTCATTGCTCATCCATTTGACACTTATCTAGTTGGTCAACTTTGCTAGTTTTATTTTTGATCTTGTGCTCTCTATAAATGCTGAAATATCTGTAAAAAGTCATAGTATTGGAGTAGGAAAGAAATAGATTTTGTTAAAAAAATTTTCCCCTCTCTCCTCTGTTTAAGTGAAGAAGCTGCTGATCTCAAGTAGTGGTGCAGCATCTGTCAGTAAGAGCAGAATGTGAGGTAACATAATAGCAACTGGCTGCTTTAAACTGACTAAGATCTAGTGCTACTGAGGACTCATTTTCATTTATTGCAGGCAGTGGGCAAGGAGATACAGGGAAAATAGGACACGATGGGGAGTAAATTAAAGCCGGGAGGTGTCCGAAGGCACCTGAAGGAGAAGGTGGTGCAGATGTATGAGGATCTGTTCCATGGTGTGGACCCGTGCATCAACAACCCGCGATTCTGGGAGGACCTGTTCCTGCTGAAAGTGAGTCCTGCTTAGCATCTGAGAGATCAGGAACTAGATACATATTATATTATTCATCTATTTAGAATCTAACAGTACGAACAAATTCACTGTATAGATAAAAATCATAGACTTGAGTATGTGTACTGTGTCTGGCAGGTTGTTCTCAAAATTTGTCTTGGCTTTCTGGTTCATTAACTTGAAGACTGTACTGCATAGATTATATATCACATGTTAATCATGGTGATAAAATCTTAAAAATCATAAATTAATCACCAGAAGCAGCTTATTCTGTTTATAGATATTAAATCATAAATTATTAGGCTATGAGCCTTGGAGGAAAATTGCATTTTTAACTGAGTCTTGTCACACAGCCCAAAATGTCTGCCCTGGAGGGAGAGATCAGCCGTTGCACATCAGACCAGCTGGTGGGACTCAAGGACAACATCAACACACTGTTTGCCAAATGTGTGCAGACGCTGGCTCACGAACACAATATTCGGGTGGTGAATGCCCTCCTGGTGAGTGGCGGTGGTGGTGGTGATAATGAGGGTCTTGTTTCATACATATTGATGGCTGGAAGAGGGTTTCTTAATTCAATGATGGAATTGCTTTGTTATGTGATCATGAGTGTCAGTTTTAGTTGTGTGGTCTAACGAGACCTTCCTGTGTGTGGCAGACACTGTGCAGCTTGGTGCGAGGCCTCTACCGCAAGATGCAGGGTGACTACGGCTTTGACTTCATCAACATCCTCATTGGTTTTGATGCAGCAGAGGAACAAATGCAGCTACTTTTGAATCATTGCTCAAATTTTCTGACCGGTAAATCACCTACGTTATCTTTCACCTTTATTTCTTCTAGTCATTCACAATGTACAATGGGTGCATATTTTTATATAGTTATTTAAGAACACAAGAACATAAGGGAAGCTGCATGAAGCCAATAGGCCCACATGTGATACCTCTGGACTTAGTTATCCATGGTGCAAAAGGCTGTGCAAAAAAAGTTGAGAAGCCACATAGCATGAAGTTATTTAAACTTATATGCAACACACAGCACAATGTACTCTTCTTTCATATCCCAGTATATATATCCCAGTATATATTGTGAAGTTTTTACTAAAGATTACAGTCGTAGTAGTTCCTTTAATAACAGTGAATTGTATATAAAGAAATATGGCTTTTTTAGAGAGCAGCAGCGGTTTGCATATTTTAAATATATTACCAAACCCAGCATACATTAGAGACAATTGTGTAATCAAAATGTGTGAAAAAACATTTGGTGCTTTATATTTAAAACACACTTTTATCAGGTAGTGTTTCCAG
Source organism: Scylla paramamosain (assembly GCF_035594125.1). Taxonomy (NCBI): domain Eukaryota; kingdom Metazoa; phylum Arthropoda; class Malacostraca; order Decapoda; family Portunidae; genus Scylla; species Scylla paramamosain. The sequence goes on from NC_087182.1 coordinate 16,011,118, forward strand.
CCTCATGATTCCTGCCCATGTGTAATTCACCATCATCCATTTAGAAAGAAACACCACTGTAGCACCACGTGACGGTGCTCCTTCTTGCAGGTGAATACTGTGACAGCCTCAAATCCCTCAGCCTGAAGTTCTTGTTGGTGCTGGCAACTGGCACAGACAACATCAGCCAGAATACTGTGCTGGAATATCTCACCATCAACTGTAACTTTGATGCAGTGATCCAGGTGAGATATAAATTCTGCAGTTTACATTATTTGGTGTAGGAATGTAACAACTTCACTGCCCACATTGAAATGCACTCCAGCAGTGTAATTGCACCTTGTTGTACAGTGAACCTTGGGAGGAGGAGCTTGATGGCCTTGGCAGCATTCCTTGGGGAAGGTCACTGAATCAAACTTATTCCCTGTCAGATAGTAGGAGGAGGAAATGTACTCCAAACAGATGATAATCCAACTCCTTAATGGATAGTAAAGATAATAAACAAAAATAATTGTCCATCATCATGGCATGCTGCTAGGTTTTCCATGCTGCCTGCTGGGCATCAGGATAGCCTTATCTTGAGATTATAAGCCATAATCTGATGTTTTGGGGACATTTTTTTTATACATTGAAATGCATTATGTAAGCCATCAAATATGGTAACACTTTTTTTCCTGTGCAGCTGCTGAGTCACTCCAGCACCAGGAACCAGCATGGCCCCGAGGCAGTGCTGTACCTCATGCTGATGGTTAACTACCGCAAGCATGAGATGACCAACCCATACACCGTCAACATCTCCCTGCTGGACGATGAACTCATCCTCAATGGCTATGGACAGGTGAGTTCATACTTCAATAGAAGACTAGTTGTGAGTCATAATTTTTCTGTGTAAGCTGATTGAGATTGAGCAACCATTGTTGTTGTTTTTTTTTATGCTTCATTTATTGCTTGTCTTTTATGTATTTTAATGATTAGCTTACATTGTAGGCTAATCATCAGATGTTCTGTAGCAGTTTTATCGTATTCATGTTCACTCAGGTGGTAAAACTTTTGTGCCATGATGTACTCTTGTAATATGTTGGTGGTGGTATTGAGCTTTTTTTTAGTTTATTTTATTGTTTTTGTCCATCAGGTGATCACCGCTTCCCTTGCTGACTTCAACCACAAGTACTCGGCACACTTCATGGAGCCTCACGGATCGGGCTGGTTTGCCTCCCTCACCTCCATGGTCGGCTCCATGTTCCTGTCAGAGGAGATGGCCACTCGCAACGAACATATCAAGTTTGTGCTCCAGTCCTGACTCTTGTTGATTTATTTTTCCTTCATTTATTTTTCCTTCATTTATCAATATTTCAGGCACTCTGCTATAAATACATAAAATGTATGGTAACTTGCATCATTAGTGGGCTTGTGATGATGATGCTCACAATCCTCCATTGCATAAAGGTTTGTGAGACACATGAATTGGAATCAAATAAGTTGTGATCCCTAAATTATTTTAGTGGAAAACATGTGAATAGGAATCATAAATTTTGTGAATAGGAATCATAAATTTTCTGTTTTTCCATTAATGTATTTTCAGTATTTTCAATTAAATTTTAAAAAGCTTTTAACTTTCAATACAAAGTCAACATTTTTAAATTAGGACAAAGTATATAATTAAATTATTCATAACCTGAAATTAGTGATTGACTTTGTGTATTTATTTTCTGTTGGTCCTCTTTGTTTTAAGCCAGAAAGGCAGCATTACCTGTTAATTGTCTTTGTGTCAATCTCACTCAGGAGATTTTTGTTCTTCTCAGGGCCAACGATTCCTTCCTTCTAGCGTTATACGAGGCTGTCCATCTAAACCGAAACTTCATCACTGCCCTCACCACTGCTACCGACCCCTCTACCCCTCCCTCCCCTGCCAACACTCTAGAGCGAGGCAGCACCCCACCAGCCCCGGACTCCACTGAGACACCCAGCCCTGCTACTCCTGTGGAAATTGAGACTTGTGTTCAGCCCACTAACCTCCTTGTCACCTTCTTGGAGTATTGGTAAGGTTTCATGCTTTCAGTTACTGACCCATCTGCTTTTCAGTACCTCCTAATGGCCTTGCCATATGCCCGTTCAGACCAAAATAATATTGCCACCATTTCTCATCTGCTTCAGAAAATGCAACTAAAAGGGACAGAGCAAGGTAACAAGAACACTCCATTCATATTTTCATATTGCTTAGGCCATTTCCTTCAAGAGAATCCCAGCCAAGTGCATATATATATATATATATATATATATATATATATATATATATATATATATATATATATATATATATATATATATATATATATATTGATGAATTAATGTATTTTAGGTGTGAGCTTCAGTTATTTACAAATCTGAGGTGGCATCTGAGACAAAATATGACTTAGTAGTAGTGCTAGTATCTCATTTTTTCATGATTGTGATTATATATATAGTCTTTTCAGCCTAATTTTTTTTTTTTTTATAGGTTGTTTTTTTCATAGGGAAGATCCCATGCTCTAGTGATAGCTAAAGATATTTGGAGACCAAAGCCTTGTAAATGTTAGGTACAAATCCCAGTGCCCCAAGGAGAGCTACATATACTGTATATCTTTTATAAAAAGAATAAGTGAAGAAACTAAAGATGATTCCTCCAGTTATGACAATCAATTGCATGTAAGGAGGGCAATATTGCATACTAATATAGAATAGGATTTGATAAGTTAAGGAAAGGACAGCTCTTAGCATCAAGTTTATATTTGTTATATAATGATTTGGGATCAGATTAATCACAATTTTAGTTTCAAGTTTTGTTACTTGTAGTTATCTAGGATCAGATTAACATAAGTTTTTCTCTCCCATTCGGTCTATGAGTTCTTGATTAAGCATGACAGTTTTCTACGCGAGATTCTTCAGGAGAATGAGTTAAATATAACTCCATTTAATGTTTGCTGCTGAGTTAAATATAACTCCATTTGATGTGTGTTGCATGCAGCTCCATAGTGATGCAGGACACCAAGACAGAGGAGAGTCTGAGCAATGTCAAGCTGTGTTTCATCATCATCACCTGCATTGCTGAGGACCAGTACTGCAACCTGCTGCTGCATGACGCCAACCTGGTGTTCACTGTGCCCCTCCACCGTCTCCCCATGAGGCACCGCAAGGTGGTGCCGGAGAGGACAACTCACGCCCGCCCCCTGGCTTGCGCTGTGCTGGGTGAGGCTCAGGCTGCTGTGGTGATCTTGACCAGGTTTTCTATTAGGAATCATCATAAAATTGTTGCATGTTCAGTACTTAGGAGTTTTGCTATGATTAGGATAGTGTTATAGCTAAACTCCTAAGTGATGCAAAATCATCTTACTAGTAATTGTGGAGTCTTGTGAGCTCTGTGATTGCTTTCTTGTGGAAAATTGACTGATATGGTTAGTTTTGGAACTTACATTGTATGCATGCTTAAGTGTTTGATACTCATGATAAAAATATACTGACGATTACACTCTCCTTATTATTATGTAGGCACTAGTCAGCCTCTCTAGTGATGCTGCTGCTGATCCCAGTATCCTCAACACAGTGCTAACCTTCCTCCTGGTGTTACAGATGTGATGGTGGAGTTCATGATGTCACACATGATGAAGAAGCTTCCCATTGAGTTGTTCCTCCTCAATGTCGGCATCACGCACCGCTTGCTGTGCTACCAGAAGAGGAACTCAGTACGGCTCCCCTACAACTGGAAGGACCTGTGGGCTGCCCTCATAGCGTTGGCAAAGTTCCTGGTGACCAATGAGGCATACTTGGCAAAGAAAATGAACATTTTCCAATTAGCTAATCAGGTGAGTTTTCTGCAAAGAATGATGTAGCATGTAAAAACACAAAGGAAAACTTTACAATGTGCTTGTTTAAAGTGAATGAAGAATGATGTTTGGTATGAATAGACCTTATATTATATGAAGGTTCTTAATTTACATTGCACCTAATAACTTTCAGTGAAACACAAAATTAATGAGGATAATTTTGTTACAAAACTTGGTCACTTCCTACCACTTCCTATATAATTTTAATGGCCATTCTTTGTTTACTGAAAATATTACTAGCATAAAATGTGCTGAATTTTCCAGGTCATGAATATCTTCAACTTGTTCATCACCTATGGAGACACTTTCCTGTCCACACCCTCCAGCTACGATGAACTCTACTACGAGATAATGCGCATGCATCAGGTACAGTCTCTGCAGAGTGCCAAGTATGTGCAGTACAATGTTCCACTCGGTAGCACTTTGGTTTTTGAGCTGAAGTTTTAAATCCTGTAGTCCAGTAATTTCCACTACAAAATCAGAATTTACAAATACTCAGTCTAGGAATTTTTATTTGCAAAACATCATTTAGGTCTTCATCCTCATTAGATTAAATGATAAATTTACCTAAAATTCTAATTGTTTTGACATCATATTATCTGGCTGTATCATTTTCTCTGGACAAATCTGAGTTTTTCAAAAGATGATCTTTAATAGTATAGTGAACATTTAACCACTAATGATATCCTAATGAAGATGCAAGTTTTATAACTAAATTGTTTTCATTTACATTTTCATTTAAAAAGCAAGCTAAATACAATAAGATTAAAGTAACATGCATGATGTACTCTTTATTTACTCTGAGCAATCTTGCAGGTCTTTGAAAACATGTACTTAATGAGCCTGAGGTACTCCAGAACAGATGGTGATTACAAGGAGAGTGCACAGAAACTGACAAACTCCCTAGGCAACATTAGGTGAGTCACTCCTCATAGTCCACTGCACAACATTCACAGTACATGAGATATTTACTTCTAGTGAACTTATGTGAATCACTAAATAAGTTTTACAGTGGCAGAGTTAATCTAACCCTTTGACTTGATTGAAGTATTTAAATCTTTTGGTGCCTTTAGTTTTACTTTTGCTTTTAGTTTTACTTTTGCTGAGTTATTTAAATGAAGCAACAGTCCTTTACTATCAACTGCTGCAGAGTTGAGTAATAGAAAGAAAGGATCACTCAAGTCCATTGAAAGGATACTCAAATCCATTGAAAGGAAGCTAAACCAAGCAAGCTGTGGGAGCATGGTAGAGTTTGTAAGCCGAGTGCTTATTGGCTGATGCCACGTATTAGAGATGTAAGTTTTTACTGTTTTACACTTGTTGCAATTAAGAACATCTTATCATGTCAAGGCTAAATGACAATGATCATAAATATTCAAATGTCATATGAGATGAAAAATTGATAATTCTAATTAATAACATTGTCCATGTTGCTGTCAAGTATGTGAGAGTGATGCAGCACTGCTGCCACACATCTGCCATGACAGCACACCTTGACTTTTCAGAATTCAGTGGCATTATTGTTGCATAATGACAATTTTCATTATACAGCTTACCTAAAGATAAACTGAAGAGGCAGAGTATATTGATTTGGTGGCTCTGCCATGTACCATACAGCAATGTCAGCAATACATTATGAATTGGTATATTTTCTTTATTAGTTCATAAACAGGTTTGAGTTTTGGATTATTTCCTTAGTATTCATAAAAGTAAATGCTCTTATTGAAACATGTGTAAAACAGTAAAAGCAGTAGCCAATAAGTGCTGAGCTTGCAAACTCACATAGGCTCACACTGCTTGCTTGGTTGAGCCTCCAGTGAACAGACTAAGAGATCAGCCGTCTGTTACAATGTTACCCTTGGCGGCAGGGACTAGGTCCAATATTCTTTGTTTAACATCTAACAATCTATTTACTTCTGTTTTGGACCGGAATTTTTAAGCTAATTCTGTAACCTCATTGCTGATTGATTGTTCCATGGCTAAGTCAGCCTGTCTGTTTGCTCCCCTAGCATAGATGCTGGCCTCTCCACACTGCAGTTTTATTTCTATTCCCTTTATCTCTTGTGCAATACTTGCTTGCTTTCTTGATCATTGGACAGAAAAATATTAGGTAATGAAGGTGTCAAAATTGACAAGTAAGATATTGTGAATGTCACACAAATCTCATTAAATTTTTGAGAAGATGGAAAGCAGCTATTTATTCCAAGCTGCAAGTGCAAGACAACAGCTTAACATTATGAGGGCAAACATATCACTCAGCCACTTGACAATTAATTGTCTTGTGCCAATAGCTTGAAATAAAAAGTTTCTCACCACACTTTTTTTTCCATCTTGTATAAAATCTAAGTATATTGTGCTCAGAAGTTTAACATAACACTTTTTATAAACAGTATGATAAAAATTCCATGAAATATAAAAATTTTCAGTTCCATCTGTGGATAAAAATTTTCAGTTCCATCTGTGGATTACCCTTGCTATGTTTTGATTATTCTAACAACAGTCATAAAGAACTATCATTTTTCTGTTCAATGATCAGAAGACAAAGTATTGCACAAAATAAAGGAGATAGATAAGAAAGTGAAGCTTGTGGTGTGGTGAAGCTGGTGTATATATACTTAGCAGAGGACAGCCTGAATGAGCCATAGGTCAATGAGCAGTGACCTAGCAGTGATGTCACAAGATCTACCACTGTCCAATCAGCAGTTAAATTGTAAAAGTAGCTTAAGCTTCAGTTGCAAGCTAGGAGTGAACAAAAACACCATTATGACATTATGAACCACACACAGGTGGGGATGAGCTGCAATATCACCAATTGGAGGGATAAGATGTTAGCCTTTCATTACTCATCTAGACAGCAGTGCTCTGACAGTTTAACCTCACCTGATTCAGTTAAGCCTCATTGGTCACAATTCCACTACTGACACATTACAGGAGTGATAATCTGAATAGCAGTAATCTGAAGAGCAAAATACTACTGAACTCTTAACATTATTTTTTGGTTAACGATAAATGTAGCCTGTGTAGTGTTACCTTGAGTTGCCTTCCCATTGAGGTGTCCATCCACAGGTCAATCATCAACCACTTCACCCCTAAGCTGGAGAAGTGGAGTCAGGAGCACAGCATCTCTACCCTAACAGAAGAACAGGTCAGTCTGGGAAGAGATGACAGGAAACAATACCAAAGAAAAAAAGTTAACTAATATAAAAAGGTGGTATTAATAGATTTGATCAGAAAATGTGTAGGTGACTATACATCTAATAATCACAATAAGTAAATATGAAGATTAATATAGGAAAAAAAAAGTGGATGAGTCAGTCAGCATCCTCAAGGTTGTTTGGTGTATTCAGAGTGGAAAGACGTAAATGGACAAAAGGGACAAAAGTGTATGCTGTGGATGTGAAAGAAAGGCAGGATAAAATGTATGAATATAAAAAAGGCAGGGAGATTTATACAAGACAGTGTTAAGTGGCTGTGGTCTGAAAACAGTTGAGTCCGAGGTGGAAGAGAGAGAGAGAGAGAGAGAGAGAAACTGCTTTAGAATAGATTACTCTACAAAAAGTAATATATGTATAACTGCCCAAGGTATCCCTTCATCCCATCACAACTCACCCCCACTGCTGCAGGTCTTGGAGGTGGTGCGGAACAACTATGACAGCTTGACTCTCAAGCTGCATGACAGCCTGGACCAGTACGAGAAGTATGCTGAGAAGCCCCAGCACGCTAACTTCTTTGCAAACATGGTAAGAGGAACATTGTATGGCACTGCGACTGTCTTGTATTTTCTACACTAATGTACTTGCAAGACACTGAAAGAGCAGTATATGGATTACCACTCCATTTATTTATTGCTGGTTTTCATAGATCTTACTTTAAAGTTTCTCGTTACTTGATGGGCATTTCTCACTCTAGCTTTGAAAATTTGTCTGTCTTTTCCCTTTTCAGAACCAATTCCTTGACAGGGGTACTCAAGGCTGCCCATGCCACCACAGCCCCTTTGATGTTTAACCTATAACTTAAAACACTGAATTTTCTGTGTGTGTAATACTTTGTTTACCTGTTTTCCCTATTTTTGAAAGTTAAAACTGGATTTTTTTCCTTAATGTACATGTTTTATCGTTGATATAATCAGTGAAAAAATACATACCTTGGACCAAACACAATTACATTCTGTTTCTTTCCAGGTGAGAAGCATCCTCAGCGACACAAGGCAGAGCATAGACTTCAGTGCATTTGAAAACCTCTCCATCCTTCAGGAGCTGAGTAACTCCACGTGAGGGAAGGTCCTCAGGAAGATCGGTCAGCTTTTTCTTGCCACATACAGAAAGTTGCTACCCTGGACAGGGGAACATTAATGAGTGCATTGTATGTTGTGGATCATTTCTGTGGTCTCGTGTGTCATGTGTAGGTGGAAGTTGCTCAAAGGTTAGTAGGTGTGGTTTAATTAGTACTATTGTGGTGTGACATTAGGTGGAAACTATATTTTCTGATCTGCTATAAAAGTAATACCAATGTCTCCACTTTCATGGCCTGATAACTTATAACTATACATAAACTGTGCTTTCATATTAAATTTGTACCGTATTTACTGTTTGTATTGGGTAAACCAGATCTAATTTTATGAAATGAGTAGTAGATGATCAACAGGTATATGGAGTATCAGTCGTAGAGCTAGAGTGGTCGGCACACTTACCTGATGATATACAAGTCAACTTGAGTTTAATCCTTTGTCTCTCTGGGATTGGTAGTGTTCCAAAGCTCCTGGTACAAGGGCAGCAAGTAGGTACAGAACCTGGAAGCTAGATGTATTATGTAATGAATCAGGTGTTCCAGGGAAGACCCACAGACTCCCAATGCAAATGCTAGACACTCCACTTGCATCACATTCACCATTACTTCCACACATACACATCCTTCCCCAGTCTGTCCAAGGGAAGTGTAAGGATTTGCACTTTCTCCTCACCAATGGAGTTGATGTCCTTCATCACACTATAGTGAACTGTAAATTGTTTGTTTTGGGCATTCATAACTAGAATTTTAGAATGTTTCAGACTGTATGAACTTGTATACTATACAACAGTAGTTTTTTTTTTCTAGGTAGTTTTCTAGTAAATTGTGATAAAAGAAGTGGCATGGGTTGTCCTTCTCAGTGAGGTAGGAAGTGACGTCTTTTCATGGCGTGTCCATCACTGCAGAGGATTCGCGTGAACCAGATCCCAGTGATGTATTGTGATTTCTAGCTGGACTGGTTATGAAATTATATCTAAAGATTTACTTTATTTTCTGCTGTGGCCAAGGGTCATTAATAGCCAGAATACTTAATACTAGCATGGAAAGGCAGTTTCTTCTCATATTCCTTTCAAGTACCATAGGAAAAAAATTTACTAAAATTTCAATATGAAGCTCAATCAATCTCCACATTGTATCAAAGGCTGTATTATTCTTACTGTAGCACCCTCCTCCACTCCAAAAATTAGGAGCATCATGAAAACATTGAGTTAGATATAAAGGGTAGCTATGAGAGAGAGAATGGCAGGGGACTGAACACCTGTCAGGACATTCATAAAAACCAGTGTGGTGTGTTACCCACCAGACCACCGTGATCAAGGCCTTAATGAATTTTCATCAGCTGCAGTACCAAGCGTTCTTACCAACCCAGCAAGGAATCTCTACACTCCTGGGGATCTGGCATTAGTGAATCCACAGTATGAAGTCAGATGGGAAGTCTTGCATGATAAAAGCAAAAATGATTTTCTTGCTTTCTAGACTTAAGTTGCTTCTCATTGTTCCTGTCATGTTCATCCATTCTTAGTTCATGAGATTACAACTCATATCATTTTCATTCATCAGTAGTACATGCCACTGTCATCCCCATTCCTCTATAAGTATCATCACTAGTCCCACTACCATTGTCACCTCACCACCATAATCATTACTCCTCTGGGAGCTTTTAGAGTCATGTTTAGGGAATACTTTCAGGGTATAAGATGCCAAAAAGAATCTGGCCTCACTCATTCCTTAAGCGCCTTCTCTCCCATGTCCTCAATTTCCAAGGTATGCATATCATTCCCTCACCATTATATCTCGTGTTGCTGTAATTTAGCTAGAGCTCCTCACGGATTATTCAATTCACCACGGTCTTAAATTTTCCAGTACTGTGTGAATATTAGTGCTTGATTGTAATCCATGTTATTTTTAATTTTATTCCTGCTATGAGAAGATGTGATGTCTTGGCTATCCTGGTTTAATGCAAGTTATTATTATTATTATTATTATTATTATTATTATTATTATTATTACCATCATTATTATCCTTCAGTTCTGTACTTCTCTTTTTGGGGAACAAAGGTCTAAGGATCTTAATTATCATAGATTTGTTGCATGTAGTCTTTTACATTGCAGAGCCAAATCCCAATGAGCCATATGATGTACCACTATTTCTATTATTATTATTACATTAGCCATTGTTTTGAAGCTTTGCCTTGCGTGGTGAGGCAGTGTTGTCAGCCAATCTTAGCAGCATCAGTGTGTTCATAACATTCTGTCGGCTGTGTCTCCTCATGTCTAAGAGGAAGCCATTACATAACTATTACTAACATTTAGTAGAGATCTTTAGTATTATCTTCCTGTATATATTTTTCCTCATTATTACACAAACCTTGATGTGTATGAAAAATCTTGCTGTTAACAAGATTAATTTCCTTGTTAAGGAAAAAATTCTTTTTGTTATACACAGTCGTCAGCCTCCAACTCTCCTCAACAACATAAGTTACTGGTGTGTTTGTCTTGGTATCATTATGTAAAACTGGACATAAAATTACCTTATGGAATAATATTTGTATTTCTGACATATAGGTACAAAAGAACTGCTGATGTAAATTACAGGCAAATATATTTTTTGGTAGCTTGTTTCATACTTAGCTTCCTGTTAATTTCCATTTTAATTACTAAAGTCTCAGCAATGATGTGAGAGTTGGCTGGCTTACCTTGTGTACATCAAAACCAATAAACTGATAAATCAAATATGCAAGTTAACATCCTTATACTCGTATATCAATAAGTCGGTGGCCGTGGTCCCCTGGGGTCCATGTACCACAATGTAAAGGGAACCACACCTTTAACAGAACTTTAAAATTAAGTTGTTTGCTATTGAAAAAAAAAATTAATAGTTTAGGCAATTTCTGATCTGATTTTTTTTTTTTTTTTTTAATATATCAAGAAATGAGTTATAGGTTCGGCTTGTCATCATCGAGAAACGCACGACATTGGATAGGATGATAATGAATTAATCTCGTGGTCCGTTTGAGTGAAGTCTTCCTTGGTACTAGAATCAATTAATAAATACTGTACTATGATATCAATAACTCGTAATTCAATAACTGGTTGGTGTAATATCGTGACAGGACGCATTAACACCAGCCAGGATAAGTTGGTGAAAGTTTGTCCTTCCGGCCCATCAGATCTAGAAAAAACTCCGGTCACGGCCCTCTCCCCTTATCAAATATTAATTCTTTTCGTAATGGAGAACGTAGGTTACTACACTACTAATTCTCATAAGACCTACTCCAGCTAGATAGTGACGTACCTCCTCCAGTGATGAGTGTGACAAGTAGAGAAGAAACCAGGTGAATACTTAAACCACTCTCGTTTCACTCAGTCCGCTCAAATACCTTTGGATGACCTTTACTTCGGGAAAAACTGAACAGGAATGGAGCATGACCACCTACGAACTATATGTTCCCGCTGATATGCAACCGCTAATAATATATCTAATAATATTTGAGCAGAGTTAGAGCGAAACCAGAAGAGTAGTAAGTGCCTATTACCCATTCGCAAAAAGCGAAAGTCCACATCCTGCCTTGACAACACATCTACTACGCAGAGGCTGACTAATGGTAGTTTAACCACAATCATTATGCAGTAACTGTGCTACGAATAATAGTAATTAGTTATAAATTACAAATATATCAAAGAATTACTATATACGAGTGATGCGACGAAAAACAATCATGACGTCTGCGGTCATACGTGTACAAGCTTCAGCTTCAAGTGATCGAGAACTCGCGCTTCGCTTCGACCACTCACATGGCCACTGCCGCGTCAATAAGTGGTCATTTATTGACCTGCGTATCATGTATTTCTACCAACGTTATAAGACCTGTATTTTATAACAACATACACACACACAAAAAAAAAAGAAACCTTAAGTAGGATATGACCGATCGAGTATTTTATTCCACACTGCCTCCGTCTACACTACAAGTAAAAGAGCTCATCACCACACTAACAAGCGTTTGATATCTCCCCAGAGAACAGAAGCCAGCCGCAGATTATACCTTCCCCTTGTATGGTAGTTGAACATTATTTGTGTATATTACTATTAAATCACACACAACACACTTTTAAGACCCAAAAAATCTGCTGTGATCTCATTACCACTTGTATCTTGAATGGCAGTTCACAACTTCGTATAATAACCGATATCATTCATCCATAACATAAAATTTCTGGTGGACATAATCCAATAATACTTAAATCGCTGTTATTACCGGATGTTGATAAATTATTACGCTGCTTGATTGTCAAGTTGCCAATTAGGTTAGGGTGTTAGTGAAGGACATTACAAGGAAATAACTGGACATATTCTCAAGTTCTACGCCAGCGTCTTGGTTCGAGTACTTGATTTATAGGCTGTAGTGTGAGGTACTACTTACTTTTTTACTTTAGCGATAGACTGACCAGTTCTACATCACCAGTGAGAAAAGTACAAAAAAACCGACTGATGACTTCCGTGGCCTTTGAAAACAGTCCTTGTGAGAGACTCGGAGCAACACGTGACAGAACCATCAAGAAAATTGCTGATCTTCATCCTCGTTCTGCAAGGTGATCGCGTTCCAGTAATCACTACGCACAACACGAACGAAAATCAGTATATACCCTCCCCACCCACTGCTCCTTCCTGACAAGCGCATTTTCAACTTCAGCCTCTCCATTTTACGTATAATGTTTCATGTATAATGTACAGATAATGTACATGATATAGTTTCAGATACAACTAGCGAAGGATTCTGTGGCGTTGCACTGCCTCTGATTTAACTAAATACACGTCTCAAAATAATCTAACCCGCCACTTTACCAAACCACACGGTCGATCACAATTAAATCCATCTGTTCCCTCTTTCACTCTACATCATAATATTCTTCCCTTGCATTGCAATACTATGTCCCTCTTACTTGTTTTTGTTCGTGGGGTGTATGCAAAACGTCACTGGAAATATCCGAAGTCCCGTCCTCCACTGTCGCACGCACCCTATCCACGTCCACCTTCCGTCCTTCCTCATGCACGTATGACTGCTGGTTCTAGTACAGTTGCGGAACTTTAAACAATGAGAATATCCAAACTGGTAACTACCCAGGTCATTCAGCAGTTCCGCCACACGTCGGTAGGTGGCTCTGATAAGGAGAGGGATGGTAGCAAGAATGGGAGGGGTTAGGTTGGGGAGGAGGCCGGGGAATTCACAGGGGTCACTGATGTACTTCCTTATGATACTATCACGCAATGTTAAGACAAAGTCCAGAGGTTACAATCTCTTTATTTAACAAAGAATATATAATAACCAAATATTGTACATAAATATCTACTGCCCTCTGATAGAAGCAGCAAATACATACAGCTGTGACAATTGTGTCGTTTTCCTCCATCATTGACCATATTTTTCATGTGTAACTTTTGCTTCCTTTCTAATTCGGTAACGAGGATGTTGTCATTTGTGTTTGCTGAGGTGACTAGCAAGGGTGTTGAGGGTGATCCTTTGCAATCATCTATAACAATTTTGGGCACAGGATGCTTAGCGTGACATGTAAGAATATCTTCTTATATACAGAATATTTATCATATTAAATTAACTTTACATGCATCTCAACAATTATTATTTCTCAGTGCCTTGCTAATGCAGTACACCTATACTAATCTTCAAAAAAAAAATAGCACCATTAACTCATGCAAATCATCATAAACTTGCAATACATAATATTCTAGAGAAGGCCTGGAGACCGTGGGAGGAACCATCATATACAGAGTGTGGAAAGCTCTACTGAAATCTGAATTTGTATCAGAAAGTTTAACAGTTAACATATAAAAGATATCAATTACTCATACTGCAACTGTTGCATGGCACAATCAGTTAAGTGTGGAGGGTTACTTAAGAGGCAAGAAGTGCTTCCTTTAGTAGTGACGAGTGTGTACCAACCACAAAAATGTAGAAGTTGATGCTCCTTGATTTAAGATAAATATGTGCATGATTTAGCTGGCAGGAGACACAAGGTGGGGGAGGAAAGCTTGAGAGCAGAGCACCCGTCACTCCCTGTCAGTACTTACATGGGGGAGGAGATTCTAGTAAAAATTGATTTGATGATGTCCAGTTATCAAACTAAACACTGTCCCAGACATTTAATTTAACTTTTAAAAGATGAAAGTTGGTTTTATACATAAATATGTGGCACATTACATGTATACAAAAAATACTGCATACTGCATCTCTATAATGATGTAAAATGTTGCAGTTCAATATAATATATTCTGAAAAATCTGTAATGCTAACAATCTGTGCAATCTTAATAGTTAATGAGCACAGTCATTATACTGTTTAACAGCAAATGAAAGAAGAATAAAGTGTGCATGTAATTGAATCAGGTGAAGAAATTCAAAAGGTTTCTGTACATTATACACAAGCACAGTAGCTAAGACTTAGTGAGCGAGCCTTCACATTCTGTGAGGACAACTAATACAGAATGAGAGGTTGGGTTCAGAAGGTCATGGCTTGATGCACAGCATAAAACTCTTCTTTTTCAGTCACTCTTCCATCCACACACACACACACACACACACACACACACACACACACACACACACACACACACACACACACACACACACATACACACACACACACACACACACATTAACAATTCACACCCAACAAACAAGGCTTGTTCATTATGAGCAATTCTTACTGTGATAGACACCATCTGAGCCTCAAGTCAGTGACCTCAGACACCCAACCTGTCAATTTGTTTTGCTTTAAACAACTCAAATCCTACATACTCCTAGAAATGTTGCTGTTATCTGAATAATTCTTGAAAACCACACAAAAAAAGTGAGTTCAATGACAGTAGAGACATTTTCAAAAAAGAACACACTCTCCTTAAGCTTAAGTTTTCTTCAGTCTTATTGAAAATATGAAACAAGTGATGTTAAGCACAATGAAGCTTCAAAAAGCAAAAGGATGAAAGTCAGTTTGGTGCAGCGCCCCAGCAAGGACGTGCAACACCTGAGTGATGAAGCTGCTGCTGCTGCTGCTGCGGCTTCTACAAGTCACAGGACAGACAAAACCTCCTCGGACAAGCCTCCATTCCTCAGTACATGAGGTCTTCTTACATTATATGTGTGAAATTATTCCTCCCCAAATTACACAGTGCAAAACAACAAAACATTTTTTTCTATGATGATGACAGTCTGGTAACAAGGGAAGGAAGGAACTGTGAGAAAGGAATATTCGTCTCCAGTAACTAGATGTAAAGACACCGTGATTTCTGTAGAAGCCACTAGTATATACCACATCCTTCACTGCAATTTACAGTTTTTACTAGTCTAATTTACACATACATTTGTTTATACATATCCACCTTCCATGCTACCAATTTGATTTTCATACAAAAGAAATATTTTTGATACATCCAGTCAGTATACAAGCTGAGGTATGGGCTGTAAGTATACAGAGAGAGAGAGAGAGAGAGAGAGAGAGAGAGAGAGAGAGAGAGAGAGAGAGAGAGAGAGAGAGAGAGAGAGAGAGAGAGAGAGAGAGAGAGAGAGAGAGAGAGAGAGAGAGAGAGAGAGAGAGAGAGAGAGAGAGAGAGAGAGAGAGAGAGAGAGAGAGAGAGAGAGAGAGAGAGAGAGAGAGAGAGAGAGAGAGAGAGAGAGAGAGAGAGAGAGAGAGAGAGAGAGAGAGAGAGAGAGAGAGAGAGAGAGAGAGAGAGAGAGAGAGAGAGAGAATGTTGACAGTACAGTAAGAATACTATTTTTCAGATGTGATATTGGAAAATTTCTGATTGTAGACAAGATTAGTTACATATATATCTTTATGCTTTTTGATATGCATTGGTAAATTTTACTCAGTTAAGGCTTATAAACACATGCACTTTATGTGTGAGCTTTTCAGTGATTATAGTTCCACTTAAAATTCATCAGTACCAGTGTTACCGTCAGGAGCAGCTCGTTTGTCGCTCCCAGCTGAAGAGCATGACTGTATGCTTGACATAATAACAAAACAAATTCTTCTGGCAATTCATAACCTTCTGAACAGTTCCAATATCAGGAATCTCACTCATTTACTGCCAAAATCAACAGGAATATCAGGTATGAATGCAGACCAAGGCAATGTTTGCTCCTGAAAAAATCCTGGATGTAAAAAGTTTACATAATGTGGATCTTATATTAACCAAATGGCCCAGACTTGTTTAGGTATTATTCAGTAGAAAGATCTTGGGATAGCAATTGTCTTCCCTGTTGTCATGTGGTAAATGAGTTAAACTTACATGGTCAGATAGTATTTAAATGCTCATTATTCTTTCTTTATATATCTCTCTCTTATATATGAATGAAGTTTTTGAGTGCACTGCCTGGTCTGCCAAGAACCCTGATGGAACACTGAGCCTCATCAATGGGAAGTGTGCTATTCCCACCAACTGAAAGGAAACACTGAGAATCCAATGTACAGGATGCATGTGATCTTCAATGGGAATTATCCCTCTACATATTTCTGAACTTTGATTGATATAATAATTATGAAAAAAAGTTGTGAAATCCTTCAAATAGTCACTGACATAGTACATTAATGATATTTTTCTTTTGTGGAGTCTGTATAAAATTCAAGTCTTGCAATGAAGTGCATGCATTTACTAATTTTAAGCTTTGGTTCATGTTTATGTTTGCCAAGGAAGAACAGAATACATAATGGTGCATGTGTTTTTCTCTTTAACACAGAGAGAATTTAGCATGTAGATACTGAGAGATGTCTTGATGGGAGGGCAGCTAATTTGATCAGCAGTTAGAGTGTAACCCAACCAACACTTGAAAACCCCCTCACATATTTTGATTAAAAAAAGACATATGTATTTTGTGGTGTGTCAGCAACAATCACTTCCAACCAACACAATCATTACTTTATCAGAGACACCGACAAGCACTACATCACTATTCAGTATTACTCAATAGTATGTCCATCAGTTAGATTAAATGCATTTTTAATGAAGAAGAAACTCAGAAAAGAGGAATGCTACTTCTCTGCATACAGCCCAAAGTCCTTTCTTTTTCATTACAGTCTTCCAGTACTCCACAACTATCCTCTCACATTTGTGATATTATGCTTTACCAAATCTGATGCAAACCTCTCTCATCTCTCTTTCTCATTTTCTCTTTCTATATGATGTTGTCTAAATAATTTTATCATTCAATTCTTGACCATTTGTACCTCATATCTGCTTCAGCTCTGCATTATATTGAAACAAGATCAGTACTGCTCTCAGTCTCCCACTAATATGTAGCCAAAGATGACATGAGGATGACTTCTGGCCCAAGCAATGCAGCTCCTTGCCTTAATGTCTAAGTATAACATCTTGATCACACCTTTACTGTGAACTCCACCTAATAACATTGGGTTAACGTGGTAAAGCATAACTGTAGCTCAGTGTTACCTGATGTGAAGCAAATTTCAGGGAATATCATGTAATTCCCTCCCAAAAAGCAGCACCTCTGATCATAAATAGTATTACACTGTACCACAAACAAGAGAAAGAGACAGCTTACATTGTGATATGCCAATTACATTAACAATAATACTGAATCATGAGTCTTTATCTTAAGCTTCTAATTCTGGACGTCACATCATCTGTGCGTTTTGTGATTGGACGTTTTAAAGCATGTGTTTTATTGTTTAACTTTTCTCCATTGGTTACCAGAACCTGACACACTATATTTCTTCTCACTCATTTTCAACTCCTATTATTTATGATTTATGTACACTTTTGAACTACTTATTGCTCCTGTTTCAAATCTGGAATCTCAGACCCATGCATTTGCCTGTCACTGATGCCTGTCTGTAGTGAAGCAACACAACACCGAGACAAAACTACCTTCCCATCACCAAGCTGTAGTACACACTTTGTAGCCAAACCTAAGGACCAGAAATGACTTGTAAATAACACCTATTAAATTAATTGAATTAAATGATAGAACATGAGTTGATCAAAGCAATGATTTAAGGTTCCATGTTGATAAAGAAATATACAGTAATCAATAATGTTTTTGTAAAACATATAAAACATACAGTTTTTTTAAGACAGAAAAGAAATTTTTCATGCAACACCAAAGCAATAAAACAGGTACACATTGATGTGATATGCTACACCATAAATTTGTATTAATTTACTTCAGATATACATAAACACAGTTTTTTTGCATAATAAGTAATTTATATAACACCGGTGAAAAATGTTATATACAAAGTATCAGAAGCTAAAAATGTACGTAAGTAACAAGTAACCGTTGAAAACTGATGATGGAGAGGCAACGTGTTAAGGTTGTAACTGTTCAGGTACTGCCCACCGGCTTCTCAGACCAATGTTTGAGCAGATGAGGAAGAAATATACCACAGCAAGTCCTGTCGCCACGTCCAAATTGGGTAAGAGTGTGTGCGATTGTGTTGGTGTGTTCATGTATGTATGTAGAGTTGTAGTTGTTTCTTTCACGGTAGTTGTTCTCACAGACTTGTGATAAGAGCCTCGATCACTTGCCGCTCTCGTCATTGAACCGGGGAGGGGAGCTCCGCCTGGGATGCTTTTTTCAAGGCCGCCACCCACCTGTGGGGAGGACGGCAGACATCAGAGGGGATACACTCAGTGCTTTTTGTTACTGGTGGTTGGTGTTCTCTACTCCTCACTTTTACTTCAGTTTTTCCTCTGTCTATATAGGTATATTTCAACTTCTTTCATTATGATAATGCAACATCTAACTGGATGAAAAATGTACTAATCAGATGTGATAAGATTAAAAATTCTTTGTCTAAGTAAGGGTTGGGATCTTCTACTTCTCAACTTCATTTCTATCTTTCTTTTTGTTGCTATACATGTATGTAGATATATTTCAAATGCCTCAACTGTTTCTTTATGTTAATACTACATCTATATGGAAGAAAATTTCAATTTTTTTTTTCTGAAATATAATATATGTTTGTGTCTCTTACCTTTGAGATTCATCTTTAGAAGCTGCCTGGAATATGTATTGTTTTTTGGCATGATGTAGCTTAAATGCTCTCTCTTTCTCCTTGTCACTAATTCCACTCTCATTCCTCGTGCCCTGTGGGAAAGGAAAAATTCAAGTACTTACTGAATATGTGTACTAGATAAAGATGCACATTCATCCTTAGGCAATACCTGTGTCTCTTATTTATTTCCATCATGAAACCTAAATGAGCTGACAAAACCAACCTGGAGGTGTGTCACAGTGAATCCTGGCACCGGTGTGGCCGTGAGTGCCTGGTCATCAGCCTCGCACTTGAAGGAGTAAAGGACAAAGTCTGTGTGTAAAGCAAACCATCTCTTGACCCAAGTCTTGCGGTGAGTCTTGAGCTGAAGGAAGCCTTGCATGACTGCCCCGCTTGTCTTGGCCGACACCTGCAACACCAGTCATGAGGTACAGCAAGAATCTTAATTAAAGAAGAGGAATTAAACATGTGTAGATATACAGTTTTCCACATATATCAACAAAGCAACAGAATTTATTATCAGAGGAAATGGTGTAAGGAAATGTACACATAAATTTCAAGAAAATAGAACAGAAAATCTGTCTTGACTCAGTAATGTAAGAATACAAATATTGTTAAGTAATTACAAATAGTTACTTAACATTACCATCACAAAAAAGGGAGATCAAGAGCATAAAAAGCAGTGTTAATAGATCAAACAGTGATGTGAATGAACTTGGAAATTATCTAATGCTAAAATAGTTCTCATATAGTGTATTAATTGTATGTAATATTCATTAAGTAGGAACATGAACCTTGTAAAGCAGTGAAGGATAAAAGGGAATATCTGACACTGTGGCAGCATGCAAGCAGCATTACCTCCAGCACTCCTCTGTTGCGAAAGGGTAAGTCAAGCTGTTCTTTGGCACTGTACATGGAGCACTCGTCACCCTCATCTATCTCTGGGGAGGGTGTGGCTGTGGAGGAGGACAGTTCCTGCAGTGTGGTGTGACACGTCCGACACACCCGCACACTCTTGCCACACTCGTAAGCAAGGGACGCCTTAAAACTGGAACATTTACTGCACACCACCTGAGGGATTCAAGATACAGTCAGTTAATATTACTTGTCAATAAACACCAATTTGTGCTCTTTCCTTATATATCCTAAAATAATGCAGCTGTTCTTTATCAAATAAATACTGTGTAAACTAAATTCTGGGTAGTTCCATGCACTTGCTTGCCTATATGCTTTACTGTCATTCAGATGAAGTTGCTCTGAGAAATATCTGATTAAAAAAATCTGGTCACCCTTGTTCATAAATGTGCTGAAGCATTCTACTTTTAATAAGATGAAGTAGTTGTAAATATTTAATAACCAACAAGTATAAAAAGAACTCTGGCCACTTTACTATTAATGAGATCAAGCAATCTTACTCAGTATTCAATATACAGGTAACTAAAAATCTAACGCTTTGGTTAAATAATTGATGAGAACCAAAACTCTAAGCATAAAGTGAAGGTGGTTGCACTCACCGCACCACACGCCCGGCAGTGATGCTTTCGGCGCACCATGGTGAACTGGCTGCCACACTCCATGCACTTAGTCACTGAGTCAGACCGGATGAGCATTGGCTGCTTCTGGCCGAGATCAACATCTATGACTCTCTGATTTGGGTTGAAGTGCAGCTTCAGCGAAGATTTCCGTTGTGATGTTTCATGTATTGCACGAATAATGCATCCAGCCATTGCTCCTTCTCTTCTATGGTTCTGGTGGTGCAATGAGAGTGTTGGAGACAGAGCCACACATCACTCCCCAAAGATGTGATGGTAATGGCACAAAGCTGTTGTCCCTACTTATGATATGAATCTTGAATATTATAAAGTAACAAGTGTACACATATTACAAAACAAGAACTTCAAAGCTTCATTGTATATATGCAGACAAAGAGTTATTTGTGAGATGTAATTTTGTGCTAGAGCCAAATCAAACCTTAATTTGTGTATTTTTAAATGCAGTCCCTCCTTATTCAAATTTTAATTCATTCCATTAGTCTGTTTATTGCTATATCTCCTGCTCACTCCATCAACTTACTGTGTGTAGAGTTCCACAGATTTGTTGTTGTCTTTTATATAGAAAGTATTTGCTGTTTCTAGGTTGTCTCCCTCTTGGATGATTAAGTTTTCTACATGATACTTTGCCCGGAGGCGATACTGAGGGCCACTCATCACCCGGCCACTCATCAGTTTCGGGGAACACAGCAGCAGGAGATCAGTCAGCTGTGTGAAAAAAATGACAGGTGTGTGTGAACCTCTTGAAGTAACCTTGTGCTCTGACATGCCTAACTGGATTGATCTCCTTTCTTGAAGCAGAATGCAGGTGAATCATGATTTATGAATGAGTTGTGTTTCTTAAACCATTAAAAAATATGTAGTAAAAATTGTAAATGAGGATCAACTGTAAATTTTGAGTTTATTAATTTAATGCATTTTAAGTATTTTTGAGGAAAATTTTGAGATTTATAAGTGTGGATTCTTTGTTTTTGTTCATAATAAAAAAAAAAAACCTAAAAATTCAAACTTTCTTGTCAAAATACACCAATAATCTCTTTGAACAGATTAAGAAAGAACAGAACAGGAATGCTTCACTTCTTCAGTAAAATAGCCTTGTGGTGAACGGAACAGATGATGCTTACTAGAGCTACACTTTTAGAGCAAAATGGTCTTATGGTGCATCAAGGTAAAACATAAATACTACAACAGTTTAGACTCCTAACAGTCTTGTGCTGAGATTAAAACTGTTACTCTGTCATGGTGTTGCTACTGATATGTCTACTTCATCAACATATACTTGCAAGATCATACAAATATTATGTATAACCTAATTTATTGTTTAATGTATTGCAAGTAAGGTTATAATTCTAAAGGTACATTTTGTATATGATGTGTCAAAGCATGTGCAGTTGAATATTCCTTTATGTTTCAGTCATTTACCATCTTCAAATATTGGTATACTCACTAAAAATATATATCTTTCTTGATGGTCTCCTGATCTGGCTGAAATCTTAATAATCTTCCCCTCCTTAATCAGTTCCCTGGTGGGAGACACAAGGTCCTCGGCTCCTCCCAGACTCTCCTGGATCTCGAGGAGCTTCTCAAACTTGTCTATCTTCTTCATGGCGTCATTGGCATGGTTAGCTGCCGTGGAGACGAGATGCAGAGCCTCTGTGGGAGAGCAATGCATAAGTAACCATAAAAAATTATGGATATATAAAAAAGATACACATTTAACTTTCAAGCTATTTCAGGGATGAGGCATTATAAACTTAACTCACTTCTATAAAGATGCAAATAGGTAAATACATATTGGTAAAGGGAACTGTGCCACTCACTCTCTGTATCATGGCAGTCTGGTGAGTCCTCAGGCAGCTTCTTCAGGTAGTCCCTCAGCAGCATCTCATAGCGGGGGATGCGCTGCACAGGGGAGAGCATGTGGTGCTGCAGCGTCAGGCTCCCACACACCTCCATGGACTGTCAGGGAACAAACCGATACAGATGTTAATAGGTTATGATGAAAATAAAGGTACATAACTGTCTAGGAGCTTATGAATATCAATTAGCTACAGTAATAAGGTTTCAATGCACCTCCATGGACAATAAAGAAATGCACTGGTACACAGGTTGATTATAATAGATTACAATAGGGTTTGTCTTGTTAATTAGTTGTAAAAAAAAAAAAGTTCCTGTACATCTCTAAGGGGAAGAGGCATGAAAATTTTTATTGTCATTATATTTCTCAAAGGAATTAATGCACAACCAGCAATCCTGCCCTCCCAAGTGTGACAGAGTGAGAGCTTGCCACAAAAGAGAGGAGAGTCTATGCCATTGCTGCAAAACTTACACTAACTGGCAGTATAAAAAAGAAAGAGAGAGAGAGAGAGAGAGAGAGAGAGAGAGAGAGAGAGAGAGAGAGAGAGAGAGAGAGAGAGAGAGAGAGAGAGAGAGAGAGAGAGAGAGAGAGAGAGAGAGAGAGAGAGAGAGAGAGAGAGAGAGAGAGAGAGAGAGAGAGAGAGAGAGAGAGAGAGAGAGAGAGAGAGAGAGAGAGAGAAAAAGAGAGAGAGAGAGAGAGAGAGAGAGAGAGAGAGAGAGAGAGAGAGAGAGAGAGAGAGAGAGAGAGAGAGAGAGAGAGAGAGAGAGAGAGAGAGATCTGGCGAATCCTTTGACTGATCTTTATCATCTCTACAAAGCTGATGGGGTCTGATAAAACACACATCAAAGAGGCAATTATTTAATGGCTACAAACACTCTGTAAAAATTATGATTTTGTGTGTATTTTGTGCACCATTCCAAGACTGCATTTGGGGCTTGAACCTTTGATCAATATACCAGAATATTGGTGTCTAGACAGTGACATGAAAGGAGATAGACAGGTGTGCATGTCAGTAATAAAGGGTATAAATGTTGTACAGCAAAGAGAAAAGTGAGGGAGAGAAATTGTTATGATACAAATAAGAGAACAAATAATTAAGCAAATCTCTCTCTCTCTCTCTCTCTCTCTCTCTCTCTCTCTCTCTCTCTTAGCTAAAAGTCCTTACCTTACTTCCTATTTTAATTCTGTCCTAAATAATCTGCATGAAGAAAGATAAGTAAGAGATGAAGGAATAACAATGACAAAGCATGTGTCAGTAATAGTGTTGACAGAAAGTATTCAATTATATGTAGCTGACAAAAGACAAGGATAAGGAGTAAAGATGATATGAATGATAGTAAAAGTGTGCGTGCCAGTAAGGACTTAATGTGTGGAGTAATGAAGGTAGAAACGAGAGCAAAAGTGTGCATATCAGCAGCATATCAGGAGGAGTAAGGAAGGCAGAAACAATAATTAAAGTGAATGCCAGTAAAGAAATGGAGGTAGAAATGACAGTAAAAATATGCATGTCAGTAAGAAAGTGTTGAATATTACTGTGGAGAAGTAAGGAAGGTAGAAACAAGAGTAAGTGTGCAAGTCAGTAAGGAAAGCACACACGTCTGCTGAAAGAGGCACCACATACATGAATATCATCCATGATGGCAGCGAAGCGTGGACACTTGGCCTGCCACTGGTTGATGAGCGTCATGGCGTTGTCAAAGTTACGTACGTATTCTGTGTACATCTTGAGGAATGGGGCAAAGTTCTTCATGATGTCACCTGGAACACAATACCTGAATGAGTGACATGAATTCTGAATAGACACAAAATAAAAAAAAATAAAATGAAAAAAATAGAAACATAAATAAATATAATAAATAAAATAAATAAATAAAATAAATAATAACAATACAAATAGAATAAATATGTAAACAGAATAGAATATAATAGAATAAATAAATTAATAAACAAGTGAATAAAAAGACTAACTAAATAAATAAAAATAAGAAACTAATTACATATACATAGGCATTACACATTTTACATCTCGTATTAAGTACATACTAAGTAATAAGTATTATGTAATATGAATTGTACCTTTTTCATTTATTATGTATTATGTATTATCCAATTTGTATTATGTACTATTTTGTATTATCAGTATGTATTTTGCTGATACATAACATTTGGTTCTTCTGTGCCAATAAATTAATTAACTGTGTGTGTATGTATGCATGTGTGTGTATTTACCTAGTTGTAATGTATAGGAGGGGGTTATGCTTGTGCTGTCCCATCTCTATATCTCTTATTATCCAAGTCAACCTTGAAATTGTGTATCATCTCAACCTGAACCACTTCCTTTTTCAATCCACTCCAAAATTTCTATTACTCTGAGTGGAAAACTATTTTTTTATGTATCTCTTCTGTAGTTGTCCTTTTTTATCTTCCTTCCACATCCTTTTGCATCTCTCATATCCCATGTTATCAGGTCTCCTCTGTGTGCGTGTGTGTGTGGGTGTGTGTGTGTTGGGCCTCACCTATCCTCCTGTTATGCTCCCACTGTGCCATCCGCTCCTCCAATTGTGGCAGGAGGAAGTCGTGGTGCAGCTTATAAATGGACTTGATATTGGAGAACATGTGGAGGATGACGTCAGGTGGGAACATGTGGTGGGCGCGGTTCTCGTTGTCAACACGGAACTGGAACTCCTGGAGAGGGTGAGGCAGGGATGAGCAGAGGATGCACAAAGTGATATGTATATGCTAAGAAAAATCAAACTAATATTACTTTGGAAAATGGGAAAAATGTAGGAAATTATAGAAAACAACAGTAAAAATTGTACTCTATCTAAATACGTAATGCAGAAATAGATTTTTTTTTGTACTTTCTTAGGATGAGAATGGAGAGATCTAACAGTGAACTAACTACCTACAATGATCTCCTCACCTGGTCTATGAGATGCAGGACCTTAACATAAGTCCTCTCAGTATGCAGAAGTTCAAGGGCAATCCTGTACGCCTTGTCCTTGCGGGAGTCCACTACGGGAGGCTCAGGGCACTCAATGTCGCTGGTAGTAACAGAGCTATGGTCCTCCAGGTCTGAGGGTTCGGTGCTCACAGCCTGCCAGGACACAGAGGCATTGTAAGACTGGGAAGCGTGGTGATGGTGAGTGTGATGAGGTGACATGAGGGAGAAGGAGGGAGAGAGATGGGCATGTAAGACTGGGAAGTGTGGTGATGTAAGTGTGATGGGGTGACATGAGGGAGTAGGAGGGAGAGAGATGGTAATTGTAAGATTGGGAAGTGTGGTGATGGTGGGTGTGATGGTGTGATGGGATGACATGAGGGAGTAGGAGGGAGAGAAGACAAAAAGAAGATGAAGAAGAGAATATCAGCAAGAACATGAACAAGAAGAAAAGAACAAGAACAATAAGAATAAGAACAACAAGAACAAGAATGAGACAAACATGAATAAGATGAATAAGAACAATAACGAGAGAGAGAGAGAGAGAGAGAGAGAGAGAGAGAGAGAGAGAGAGAGAGAGAGAGAGAGAGAGAGAGAGAGAGAGAGAGAGAGAGAGAGAGAGAGAGAGAGAGAGAGAGAGAGAGAGAGATATTAACACCACTGCTTTAGTAATCTACTACTATTATCTTGAATGCGATTACTACTACTACTACTACTACTACTACTACTACTACTACTACTACTGTGACTGAGAGAGAGAGAGAACCTACTGCTACTATTAACTATTATTTTATGAGGGAAACTATTACTACTATATTACTGTAACTTATTGAAAGAATTACTACTATTAATATTAACTACGATTTTGTGAGGAAAACTATTACAACTACAACTATAACATTTAGAGACAATTAGTACAATGATTACACTAAACAATATCAATAATGCGAACCTGTGAATTCCTCTTCGACTCAGTGTCCATGTCAGAGAGAGGGGAGTGGGGGCGTGATGTCCGGGAGGGCGTGGCGGGGCGCTGGCGGGTGGGCGTGGGGGCGGGGGCGGGCACGGGCGCTGGCGAGATGTCTTCCTCATCCTCGCTCTCGGACTCGCTCACGCCGTCGCCGAAGGAGTCGTTTATATACTTGGTTTCCGTGCAGACTCTGGAAAGGCGGCGGGAGTGAGTGGTGGTGGTGGTGGTAGTAGTGGTGGCGGTGGGAGAGAGAGTGAATGGTGGTGGTGATGATGGTGGTGAATTATAAAGATTAACAAAACAGCAACAGACCTTTAAATTCTTGGATTGCAGTACAGGTGGCTATTCTAAGCATATGGTAAAAGAGATACTACTACTACTACTACTACTACTACTACTACTACTACTACTACTACTACTACTACTACTACTCTCCTCATCCTTTTATTTCTTTCTCTTAACCCGTCAAGACTAACAGGATCTGGTCGTTTGTTCTTCCTTTGTGTTCTACTGCGCTTCTCTTCCTCCTTTTACTACTACTACTACTACTGGTAAGAGCAGCACATTCTATCCATTCATAGCTAATGCACCCAAACGTACATGACTGCCTGGTGTATAAATAATTACGGATCTCATCAACAACAACAACAATAACAACAACAACAACAAAAAGGGAAAAAAAGGAACGGAAATGGAGAGAGAGAGAGAGAGAGAGAGAGAGAGAGAGAGAGAGAGAGAGAGAGAGAGAGAGAGAGAGAGAGAGAGAGAGAGATTAATGCCATTACACAACCTCATCCTAATTACCTTGAAAACAGTAACAGACACACTTCTGGAAATTTATGAAGGGGCGTGACTTCACTGTGAGACAAGATAATGCCATGCAGATATTCCACTAGAAAATACTTAACTGTTAAAATGGTCAAGTGGTGTAGTTGCTGTAGTCACTGTGAGAGTGTAATTACGTATCGTGTTTACTACAGAAGGAATATGAGTTAGGATAATACCATGCTACAGTTACTTATTTTTATTCCTTAACCATTAAACTGCTTTGGTCTTTCTTTGTTGAAACTGAGAACACTGTAAAAAAGAATGTCGGAAGAGATACAGAAAAGGATAAAAGGATCTAGAAAGAAGAAGAAAAAGAGGAAAAAAAAAAAGAATCATAAAGGGTTGATTTCGTCTTTCCTACCCTACAGAACAATATAAGTGACTGTAGTATATAAGTAAGTGTCTAAAACTGGTAGATGAATGTAGGAAAATATCTGTCTAGCAGTGAAAGGCTTAAAATTAGAATTCTCTCCAGCCCTTCCCTTAAGAGTTTATAGAAATGAGTGTCAGGATATGTTGTGTTTACTGCTGATGTAAGAATGATATAGAGTTAAAACAATGTCTGGGTATAGCTAACTCTCCTACACAAATATATCTGTCAGAATGATATGTGTGATAATCATTCTTACCTTAAATAAAATATAGTAAAATTTAAAAATCGTGCACGCATTACTTAATCCTCCCGCAGGAATATAAGTGTCAGGATAATTTAATATTTGTGGTTACGTCTCTAGTAAGAATATGAGTGTCAGGGTTATGAAAGTAGAGGCCAGTCCTGCTCTAAGAATATAAGAAAGGTCTAAGTTATGCATGCTCTATTTAATCATCCCTAACTACGAACACTACTTGTCTGACGCTCATCACCACAAAGGGCTAAGCGAAGATCAATCCTGCTTTAAAAAATATAAGATAAATCAAAACCATGCATATTCTGTTTAGTCCTTATAAAAGGTTATGAAAGTAAAGGCCAGTCCTGCTCTAAGAACATAAGAAAGGTCGAAGTTATGCATGCTCTGTTTAGTCATCCCTAAATACGAACACTACTTGTCTGACGCTCGTCACCACAAAGGGCTAAGCGAAGATCAATCCTGCTTTAAAAATATAAGATGAATCAAAACCATGCATATTCTGTTTAGTCCTCCCTAAAATACAAACATGATTCTAATGCTATCAATGTCACACAAAACTACATTATGAAACACTTTTGTGCCGCACGTCTACTACTTTCAAATGGCTCTAGTTGAAGTGACAGGTTTTAAATGGTGTTTTTTTTCATGGTTCTTGCGACATATTAACAAGATTTCTACATTATGAAAAGGAGAAACAATCTTAAGAACGCGGTTAATGATCTCTGTGGCATTTGAAAATAGTCTTGGTGAGAAAGCACAGCGTTTCTGATTACGGGCGATAGTAAGGCAGAGCGCATCCCACCCTCCTCCCCCCCACCTCTCCACGGGCTGGCTGATACACGGACCGCACCTGGGAAAAGTAAAGTGATAACCTACGCCGCTCCGGATGTCACTCTGGTCTGTGTCCTGCGAATAACGTTTCATCCATCGCTGCCTCCAACCAAACGGAGAAGAAGGGGCACAGTGCTTCGAGTCTATTTCTCGTATTTCTTCCTTTGAGCTTATCACTGCCTTTCAATTTCCCTGGAGCTTATCACCTTTCAATTCATGTATTTTTCGTGTCTTGCAAGTAAGTTTATTGATTTACTATCTGACTCGAACGAAGAGCAGGTGAGTTCTGTGGTAAAGTACAGCTAAGGGCGTTTCTCGTTTTCTTTCTTTCTTTCTTTCTTTCTTTTTTTTTTTTTTTTTAAGGGGGACCACGAACTTCATGATTGGAAGACTAGAGATCGCTGGACAGTTTACCTCCTTGACTCGCAGTGATTGTGTGACACGAGATCTGATGCAGGTAATCCTGGACGACCTTATTAATAGAAGGTCAGACAAATTTATGGATGAGATAATAATGGAAATAGGTAGGCATGTTTCTTACAGGGACTGCCACGTATAGGCCTTGTGGATTCTTACGGCTTGCCTTATTTTCTTATGTTCCTATGTTCTTATTGAGCAAAAATAAAAATCCTGTCAATGAAATGTTTGAACTGCTTGATCACTCTGTTTGCTGTACATGATGTCTTACAAAATAATATCCTAATGTTACTGCATGTTAATTTATTTGAGTTAAAGAAGTCAGGAGTCAGAAGGTTAATACATGGGCCAATCTGCCTTGCTGGACACACAGGAATGACACAGGCTGTAAAATCAAACACATAATAGTCGTACTGTACCAATGATATACCGTTAATCAAAAACGTATCTTCAATTGTTATACTGATTTTCCTGATGTGTTTTATCGAGACTTTTTTTTTTTTCATATAATTTTTATACTTCTCGAAAGGCACATCACATTTAGTCATATCCTGAGTAATGTCATACAGGATTTGTGATTTCAACATTGCAGTACAGGAGAAAAGAACGTTTTTTTTTTTTGGTAGTTTTTCTTTTGCTTCATACTGGAAGTGGGAAACAAAGCAATAATTTTCCTAGTACTATAATATGTGAAAGCGAACAATATATTTTCCTTTAGTATACTTGCATCCGTAATTGCAATTTCCTGTGTAGCTCTGATATGACGTAACAGAACGGGAGTGCATGCTTTTGTCTCTCCTTTCCCTCGTTTCCTCTGCTGATGAGTGGGAGACTAAAGTACTCCATCCAAGCAAGTCTGATACAATCCACAAGGCACTGGCCGATGTGCTCCCACTATGATCTGACATCCTTCCCTGTTATTCTGTGATATGCTCCTACTTTAAACCTTTGACTGCGATATGCAACGATTCACACTAAAAACAATGAATGAAATATTTATAAACATCTACAAGAAAAATGGGGATTGATAGAATTTTTTTTTTTTTTTTTGCAATTTTTAGCCATTAAAATGTTTAGTGGCTGTACAACAAGAGATGTCTCAGAGTGCTTAATGATCAAGGAAAGATGAGCCAAAGAGCAGTGAGAGGATTAATTTGATGTAGCTCTTCCTCTTCCTTCTTCTCCCGTTTCGGTGACTTGCTACTCTTACGACCAAGTCCTTTATCCTTCTCTTTCTTTCTACGGCGTTATAAGAGCTTGCTAACCAGAGGAAAGACAAATTAATCTCAAGGATCTCATCGAGCTGTTACATGAACTAATTGGACATGCTTATGATTCACATACTTCAACATTGCGACAGTTTGCAGCAACACATGAACTAGATTAGTATACGTTATTGAAAGTTGGCTGTCATTGACTCATCACAGACACAAATCAGTCACCCTCTTTAAATCAGAAGGTACTCAGAAAACACAATTATTCTCTGTAAATTTGTAAATGTTATGAAAAGCTGGTTGTCACGAATCGATCAGAAAGCACAAACATTCTCCGCACTTAACGAAACACGGCATGATGAAACTTGGCAGATAATTTCCGTAGACTTTTGAAACAAGGTTACAATTCTCCGTAGACTTAAACAAACCCGACAATCATTTTCAGTAGAGTTTCATTACCGGAGAAACTAGAGCAGCTTTGACAAATTCCTTGAGCTACATTCATATCTGGATCTGCTTTAGAATTATATAAACGGCTCCTTGTCTTAAGGTCCACCTCTCTTCAAAATTCTGCTGCCATCCATGGATAACTTTTGGATATATTTCGGGAATATATGTAAATACATACACACATACGTTCATACATACAAGTGCATACATACATACACATACGGTTGGGAATAAAAATGGGTAAATAATACGACCTCGAATAAGTCGGCGAGATGAAATAATAATAGTAATAATAGAGGAGGAGGTGTAAAGAAACACAGGTGTTGAGAGGTGAGTTTATTCCCGACTAGATTTGCAAGGGTCATGACCGGAGTAACCTCAGTTCCCCTGAAGAAGCTTGCGCGAAACCTGTCGGGAATAAACTCACCTCCCAACACCTGTGCTTCTTCTCACCTCCTCCTCCAACTTGTCTGAATGTCTGAACAACAAGAACAACAACAACAACAACAACAACAACAGCAACAACATAATAATAATAATAATAATAATAATAATAATAATAATAATAATAATAATAATAAAAAAATAATAATAATAATAATGACAATAACAACTCACAGCCTTCGGTTCGGTTTGGAAAAAAGAAAAGAAAAGAAAATCATACATCCTTTGTAAAAGTTTTTACGAGACCCTCTTTCAAATTAAAAAGACAATGACTGATCACTCAACATTACGAAATACGAAAAAAAATAATAATACGGTAGAATAAATAGATAAATAAACAAAAATCAAACGCCATCCTAAAATAACAGACAAGCTTGATAATGACCTCTCACTCTCAAGCACGGAAAGGAAAACAAGTGATATGTTTACCCCTTATAGAAACTGGCGAATCCACTTCAAACTTTCCAATTAACTTCTTTCTTAACGATTTATATACTTTTATTTATTAATCTTTTGTAGTGATGGCTTTCTTTTTCACTTACTTTTGACGTGTCATTAGCCAGCCTCAACAAGTATAGAGGACTGGCATCTCAATGGCTTTTTTTTTTTCTTCTCGTTTTTGTTGCATCTCTTACATAAAAAGAAAAAAAAAATCTATATAAAAAGTGATGACCTTACCGGACACTACTCACCCTAGGCTAATGATGACGGTCCTCGGCCTGACCACACAGAATGGATAGATAGTGTTCTGTACCTGGCGTACCCGCGGCCCCAGTGTGGAGTAGCGGTAGAAGGGCACAGGATGCTCTCTCGGCTTACTTCTCATAATCACGTTTTCCTCATCAGTGTCACTCTCAGTTTCGTCCTCATCTACCACTATCTTAATTTCGATTTTTTCATTATTCTCGTTGTCTCTCTGTCCTTCACCTGTTCTCTTACTTTCTCTCCGTCCATCTCCATTCTCGTTCTTCTCTTGACTTCTCGGCTTATCTTCTCTTTCCTTTTCGTTTTCTCTCTGTTCCTCCTCATCTCTTTTCTCCTTTTCGCTGCTTCTCCTTCCTTTATCTGCGTCCTCTTTCTCGCTGTTTCTTCGTCTATTTCTCCAACTCATGTTCCGAGCCGCAAAGAGCTTCCATTCCGCCTCTTTGTCCGATTCTTCGATGCCAGTTTGATCTTCATTTTCTTTCATTTTGCTCGTCGCTGACTGTGAGATTAGTGTGTTTGCGTCTTGCTGGTTTCCTCCCCCTCCTCCTTCTCCTTCTCCCTTTGATATCTCCTCTTTTATGGGTTCGTTTTCTGGTCTTTGTTTTCTGTCGTAATCCCATTCCAGGGGAATGTAGAGTGGTAGTCTCATATTTTGTATAACTTCGTCGGTTAGCCTTCCTATTTTTGTGTTAGCTTGTTTTGCTGCGTCTGTGTTGCCTTTCATGCAATCTTCGATCATTCTGACTAAATCTCGTACTCTGTTGGTGCCTGGAGATATTGACTCCCTCGGTACAGAGTCACTAGTGCTGTCATGAACCTCAGCTTCCTCGAACACATATATCTTCCTGTGGATTTCCTTGCTGGCCAACCCTCTCATACCAACACCTGCAAAGTCACCGTCTTCTTCCTCTTCGATCTTTACATCCCGCTGCCTCGATGGCTTTCTACGCATCACAATGTCTCCCCCTGCTTCCTGTGCGTCCTCTTGCAGTCCGTCACCGCTGGACGTGTTGCTCAAAGGCTGAGTTTTGGAAGGAGATGGCTTGGGAAGAAGTTGGCCGAAGAGTTGTGCAATAGTGCTCAGTATTGTGTTACCAACTCTTCGCACGGGTAATCTATTTGTGATCTTCCACCCCGATGTGTCAGGGGCGTCGGGTGAAGAATCCCTGACAGGGCTTGGGGTATCCGGGACAGGGCTTGGGGAGTCCGTAACAGAGGTGAAGGAGTCCGCGATAGAGCTGCGAGAATCCGGCACGGTGCTGGAGATGGGCGGGAGAGTGGTAGGAGAAGCCGTGGCATGGCTGAGGAAATCCGGAACATCGGGAGGAGAGGGCGAAGTGGGGGAAGCTGGAACAGGGGTACTACAGGCTGAGAAATATTTGGGTGAAGGCGGGCACAAGGTGGGCGGAGCAGGAACATCTGGACGCTTCACTAGTGCCCGTAATAATTCAGACACCAGACATTCTTTCTTCCAGTGCACTATTGTCTTTTCACTGTAGTTCTCTGGGTTTAGTTTGGTGGGGAGGGACTTTCCTTTGGTGGAGGCAGTGGTGGTGGTGGTGGTGGTGGTGGTGGTGGTGGCAGGTGACGCAGTGAGGAAGCTTTGCGGGAAGGAACGTGATCGATGTTGTCTTTTCTTCCCCGGGTTCAGTTTCAGTCTGCTTGATTCACTGGGTGGCCGGCGGTGTTTGTCTCCCAACGACGTGCTTCCGGGTGCTTGGGTAGCGATAACCGGATCCGCATCGCGTCCGCTCAATGTTCCGGAGTGGGGTAACAAGCCAGCAGGGCAGTAAGAATCATTTGCAGTGTTATTTACTGGCGGCGGCCGTGGCGAGACGGGGGATTTGGTGACGCTGCACTCTTTGCCTTTCTGAGCCTCGTCTTTGCTCCTACTCAAGAATTTACTCGGGATCAAGTTTGATATTTCATGGTCTTCGCGGCCAAGGTTGTTCTGCCGCTTGCCGCTGTCAGGAGGGAAGGACGGGAGTACCTTCACAAATTCTCCCCTTCCATACGGTCCGGAGTCACCCCCAGAAGACAGGTTATTCACCCTCTTGAGTTGCATTTCCGGGTAATCGTCTGTGTCCTTGATGTTTGTGTTAAAGCCAGGGACTCTTTCCGCTTTCTTCATTCCCTCTGGGGGTGTTCCAATCTTAATGCAGTCAAGGTGTGTCACTGCGTCTTTCACTCTGCTTCTTCCTTCCTCGTTGCCTTTCCCTCCGCTGCCATGCCCTACCATCACATCGCCGTCTTGCCCACAGGTTCCCTCTTGGCTAGGGAACCACCTTCGGAACTCATTTATTACACTCTGCATGGTGGGAGTGAAGGTGTCAAGGTCTGATCCAATATTTACGTTGTTGCTGTTGTTGGTGGCGGGAAGGTCGTGTTAGTGGTTATCTTGGGTCGCGGAGGATTGGTCTTCTGTCTGTGGTTCTCTTGGTCATCTTGGTTCAGTGGAGTGGCTGTTGGTTCCTCACGTTGTCTGCAGCGTGGCGGGTCACTCTATAACAGACGTGGCTTTTGGTGTTGTAATTATTTACGTTGCTTTAATGTCAACACGCACGTTAATCATTCACAAACGCCTTGATCTCTGTTGTGCTCACTCACTTCTAACCCTTTCACTGTTAAACAATTTCTTTCATAATCATCTACAATTTCTCTAGGCACACATTTTTTGTACTCCAGTTTCTTAAATGGTTTTGTAGCCGAGAAAAAGAGAAAGTCAACTGCATATTCTCTCTCTCAGCGTCCATGGAAGCAATTCCTCACAATGCTGGGAATGTTGACAAAGAGTGCCCACACAAGGAAAGGAATTGAGATCATGCGTAAATGCTCTTATTCAAACCATTTTCTTTCGAGTTTCTAAAAAAAAAAAAAAAACGATAAAAAAAACACACACCAATAAAACTTTTAAGAGACGTATCGGTTTTCGTTATTCTGACCCACTTTCTTCAACTCGTGTCAAATTTATCACACTGGATCACCACAAACTTAACGCCTCGGGCAATACTGATGCACTGACATTTCCTAACTCATACACGACACGGCCTTTCCGTCGCAAATGAGAGGATGTTACAGTTGCCTTTCTTTCCCATCCCGAGATTACTAATGTTCGTGACATTTCAAAACGTTACTCTTCTCAGGAACACAACGAGAACAAAATATGAAGAAGGGAATGAAGATGAGAGGGACACGAGAACAAGATGTGAGGGATAAGGAGGAGAGGGGAAGAACAAGGTGAAGGATGAATGAGGCCAAGAACATTAAGAAGAGGATGAGGATGAGAGAAACACGAGACCAGGGGAAGAAGTATAAGGATGAAAGGAACACACGATAACAAGATGAAGAAGTGAGAACGCGAGAATAGGTTGCGAAAGGAGAGAGAAAGCGAGACACAAGATATAAGATGAGGGAAGAAAACACGAGAACAGGAAATGGAGAGAGAGGGAGAAGCGAGAATAAGGAATAGAGGGAGACGTGAGAAAAGTGTGGAGAGAGAGAATACAAGGAGTGTGCAAGGAGAAGGAAGGGAAAGCGAGAACAAGGTGTGAAGGAGGGCAAAAGGCGAGAACAGCAAGAAACCTCCGTATATCTTGTCTCGCGCATGTCAAACTACTTCATTGTGTGTGTGTGTGTGTGTGTGTGTGTGTGTGTAGGGAAGTTCTGTTTTTTCTTTCCCTTGTTCATCGGTCTCCTTCTTCTTCTTCTTCTTCTTCTTCTTCTTCTTCTTCTTCTTCTTCTTCTTCTCCTACATTTGTTTACTTATTCACTTATTTATTTATCTTTTTTGCTGTTCTTCGTGTGGTTTGTCCCCGTTTTCTTTCTTTCGCTTTATTTATTTTTAAGGTACACTCAAGTCTTTCTCTTTCCCTTTGTCTCCTTTTGTTTACATCACCATTCTTAAGATTTTTGTATCGTTGTTGTGTGTCTTCTTTTTCATTCTTCACTATATAATTCTTTTCATAAGATGCACCCGAGATTTTAATTTTCGTTACATTTTGAAATATTTTTGAGGGATAATTTTTTTTCTCTGTTTACTCTGAGATAGAAGTTATTCATATGCAACTTAAGTTTATATTTAACTTCAGAGGATGTTAATATCGCAATGTTGTGTCGATTACGCTTCGTGGTGGTGAGTGACGCGTCTTGCTCTGCGCTTGCTTTGGTGGTGGTAATAATGATGATGATGATTGGAACAACATCACCATCATCAACAACAGCAACAACAACAATAAGAACCATACTAGAGATTTTTATTCAATTTCTTGTCTTATATAATTTTACGTATAAACACTTTTCTTAATATAATTTATCATTTAAAACTTTTCTAGCAAATACTTTTTTTTGTCTGTTTGAGCATTTCCTCTGACAGTTTTTCATTTGAACACTTTCCTTTCTGTTGTATAATTTCACGTTAAAAAAATTTTTCCACACTTTTCGTTTTTCATTTACACACACTGCTGAACACAAACCAAAACAACGACCACCACTAACGAAACTTAAAGCACAAGATCAGACACGAAATCACACGAAGAATAAAGGAAAGCGAGTATCACCTTTATTCACCATCATCATCACTTCCATCACCATCACCACACGAAACAGGAAACACAAAACACCACTACATCACTACAAGACATGAAAAAATAGCAGCAAACACTACTTGAGGCGACAGGGGTGATATTGGTCAGGTTAATGTTTCAGCAGCACAGAGTTGAGGACCCGCGGGGGAACTGGCAAGCCCCTTCTGCAGCCACTCCTCTCTCCAGCTTTATCACGTCTGACAGGATGCGCTTATCTATGTGAGTATCCTCTGCTTGTCGGCTGTGTGTGTGTGTGTGTGTGTGTGTGTGTGTGTGTGTGTGTGTGTGTGTGTGTGTGTGTGTGTGTGTGTGTGTGGTCTCATTTTTATTTATTATGTGCATATTTATTTATTTATTTATTTTTGCGTAATTTGTCTAATGTTTTATTTTCTATTCCTCTACGTGTTTATATATAATTTCTTTCCTAATTTATTTGATTTTTTTTTTTGTATTCTGCTTTATCATTTTTTTCTACGCGTTCTGCTATGATTTATGTACTAGAAATAAAATAAAAAACTTTTCTGCGTGTTTCGGTCACAATTATTCATTCCTACGCCGAGAAATACCGGTCTTTACTATATCATTATTAATTTACTTTTGTCTCCCCTACTTGTCTCTCCATACTTTTTACGCCAATCAGCAAACCCAGATGCTTATAGATTCTTACACCTTCCCTCCACTTACCCGTGTCTGTTTTAGTACCTAATAACACCAGTAACCCACAGTCTTAAAGATTCTTATACCTTCCCATCACCAGTGTCCTAATTCTCGAACTTAATAACTATGTGAATTAATTTTAAATACCCTTTATGTATGTGCGTGCATTTGTTCATTATGTACAAATAAACACCTGTAGCATTCTTTACCAATGTACAATATCTTTCTATACGCCTAACACCACTTTTTTTTTGAGTAAGGGAGGAAGGGCTAGGAAGAAAAGTAAGATTAAAGAAAAAAAGAGAAAAATCTGTTAAGTTTCCTTTTCGTCCAACACTATTTTTTATGCACGAGGGAGACAGGCCGAGAAAAAAAGAGAAAAAAAAAAGAAAAGGCCTGTTTAGTCTTTCTCCCACTAAAAAAAAAAAAAAGAAAAAAAAAGGCATAAAACGCAAGGAAAATACACCCACGTCCTTACACCAGTCCAATATTCAAACTTCACACCTGACACATATACAATTAACACCTGTCCTATCTCGTACCCATAGCTACTACACTGGTCCCATAAAACCGTTACACCTGCTCCACTGCTCTGTCCTAAGCCTTTCACACCTGCCACCCTCCCGCCCCCCGCAGCACACCTTCACACCTCACACTTGCGCATCACCTTCCTTTGTGGTATTTTAGAGGCTTAATCCCCTTGTTAATTTCCTGTCTGGCTTCACTGATTAGCTGGCTCTGATTGAAGTGTGTTATCTAATAGTGACCAGTGGAGAGAGAGAGAGAGAGAGAGAGAGAGAGAGAGAGAGAGAGAGAGAGAGAGAGAGAGAGAGAATGTGACGTTACTCTGGTTTCTTTCCTTGATTAAGACACGAAGGGGAAAAGTATCGCTTATATTATGGAAATTTGCTCATTATAAAGTGAATTGCTTTGTATAATATGAAAACATCATAACGCAATCTCTTATCAACCCCTTCTTCGGTCAGAAAGGAACACAAAGGAGGAACAAAAAGCAACACCTACATTTGCTGGACATTACGAGGCTGCTTGTAATAAGATACCCTAAAATAAGAGGCATAGGATAGTAAAGGCGAAGATTCCTCCCCACCAACCATAATTCAGTCTGGAAGGAACACAAAAGAAGAACAAAACAGTAACTTATTCGCCATTACGAGGCTCTTTGTAATAAAGTACGTAGGTAATTCACTCTACAGCGAGAGACTTAGGATAGTAAAGGCGAAGGTTCCTCCCCACCAACCATTAACGCAGACAGAAAGGAACACAAAAGAAGAAAAAAGTCAGTTGGCCATTACAAATTACAAGGCAGGGTGTAATAAGACATGTAGGTACTTTAAATAAAACACCTTGGGTAATAAAGACGAACGCTCCTCCTCACCATTAATAATATACAAAAAAAAAAAAAATAAATAAAAATAAATAGAATAAATAAATAAATAAAAAAAAAAAGAAAAAAATACCCATGATACTCCACACCATTCATTCACTTCTACATTATTGAGTGCATTCAGAAAAAAAAAACAACCCTTTAACGAAAGAAAACCCAGAATTATTCAATGAAGCACACAATGGAGAAAAAAAAAAATTCCCAACTGTCCATTTGTCTATTAAATTCACTACACTTGCGGATGCTGTGTGTGTGTGTGTGTGTGTGTGTGTGTGTGTGTGTGTGTGTGTGTGTGTGTGTGTGTGTGTGTGTGTACGCCTTTTGGCTAATTATAAAGTTTACGATAGCGCCGAGGCATGACCGTGAAAGGCGCCGTTCATGAGTAAAGAGAGAGAGAGAGAGAGAGAGAGAGAGAGAGAGAGAGAGAGAGAGAGAGAGAGAGAGAGAGAGAGAGAGAGAGAGAGATTAGTTAAAGCGATATATACAGACAGACGGATGGGTAGATAGAAAGATAGATGTAAAGACAGACAGATAGATGAACTGAAACGTACAGACTAAGAAATATGCTAAAAAGAAAACAGACAGAGAAAAGGAAAGGGAAAGTAAGAGAGAGAGAGAGAGAGAGAGAGAGAGAGAGAGAGAGAGAGAGAGAGAGAGAGAGAGAGAGAGAGAGAGAGAGAGGGTAAACATTCCGTATCACATTTAAATAAACATTAATAAAAGCAACACAAGCCTTGAATTATGGGAAACGCGCGTGCTCACACACACACACACACACACACACCGTAGGCAATTTAATAACAACTAACAACTAATAACAAACTAAATTTAATATGGAGATCGAAATAATAAGCATCAAATTAACGATAAAAAAAAAAATAGTAATAATAGGAATAAATGAATAATACTGAAAATAACAAATAAATGAAAATGTACAAGGTTACAAAAAAATATCTGATACAAGCATACTCTCTCTCTCTCTCTCTCTCTCTCTCTCTCTCTCTCTCTCTCTCTCTCTCTCTCTCTCTCCTCGATCTATCTAACCACAAAAATAAATGTCCAATATTTCAACATTTAAATACAAGATGATGAAAACAAAGCACTGATTATCAAAACTTACTACCAATTCGCACCAAATAAACGTTCAGATACGTATCTAGTTTATATTAATTTATACACACGACCTATTTACTCTCTCTCTCTCTCTCTCTCTCTCTCTCTCTCTCTCTCTCTCTCTCTCTCTCTCTCTCTCTCTCTTCGCTACAACTATCAACACACTCATTGTTTTTATTTTTTCTCTTCGCATTTTTCCTCTTCCTCCTCCTCCTCCTCCTCCTCCTCTTCATCCTCTCTTACTTGCTCGTGCTATCAAACAATACCGACTCGAAGTGTTTATTATTCTGTTTATTCATTTATCCTGTCTTTCTTTCTGTAGTTTTGCTGTCGCTATCTGTCTTTCTATCTGTTAGGTTAATTGATTGTTTAGCTATTTGTTTGCATGTCTGTCAATCTATCTATCTATATATCTATCGGCCTGTCTGTCTGGCTATCTATCGCTTTGTCTTTCTATCTATCTACTTATCATCAGTTTATCTACTCCACACATACGGTGGACAACATAAATTTCTATCTCTATCTGTTCATCTACATATCTAATCTACGTATTCATTTAACCATCCGTCTACTCATTCATCTATCTACCCACTCATCCCACACGCGTATCCCGTAACAGAGAGTTGAATTCATCACGAGAGTCTCACGATCTTGGTTCTTTAAGAAGTGTTGTCGCTTTGGAAGTCACGATGTAGTGTGATTAATAATGATGACAAGGAGAGGAGGATACAAAAAGATTAGGATTACAAGGAAGGAGACGAGAGAGGAGGAGGAGGAGGAGGAGGAGGAGGGTAATGCAACAGAGCTACAATGTATCGAGTACAGCATTGCCAACTCTGCAAGATACCTTAACACAAGTGACTTGGCAACAACGCTTCTGCAAGGTTCTGTTCTCTCTCTCTCTCTCTCTCTCTCTCTCTCTCTCTCTCTCTCTCTCTCTCTCTCTCTCTCTCTCTCTCTCTCTCTCTCTCTCTTGCTAGGTGAGTTACTTTATTATTTTATTCGCAACCTTGACACTATTCCCTTTATTCTGTGTGTGTGTGTGTGTGTGTGTGTGTGTGTGTGTGTGTGTGTGTGTGTGTGTGTGTGTGTGTGTGTGTGTGTGTGTGTGTGTGTGTGTGTGTGTATGTGCGCGTATGTGTGTCCATCTCGTGAGTACACATGACCTTACTCTCTCTCTCTCTCTCTCTCTCTCTCTCTCTCTCTCTCTCATCGTGTTTAGTGAGTCAACTGATGGAGATAAAAAATTAGAAGATAAAAATATGAAAACACACACGAGCTAAACATTTTCCTTCAGTGTCTATAAATCAAACACAAACAAACAAGTAGAGATAATCTGACAGTAAATTTCTTCTTCCTACACCAAGGGCGATTATACTTTTTATTTACTATTTTTTTTTTTGCAGAAGTTTACGGTCAAAAGTCTGAAAAGAAATGAATTTGTTAGTACCTATGATGTGTTTACGAGTCTGTGCTTTGATTTTACACATGACCAACTGTTGTTTTTTTTGT
>NC_087182.1:16057380-16067380 GCF_035594125.1 Scylla paramamosain
CTTTCTCCTTTACAGCGGAGTGCTGCGGGGAGTCCTCTCCATCCGCCACTCCCTCCGACTCCGCGTTCCCGTTCTCCTTGTTGTTAGTGGTGGTGGTGGTAGTGGTGGTGGTAGTGGTGAAACCCGCTGTGGCGGATCGCCGGATGGTGTAGGTGGTCCGTCGGCGCGCCGCCCCTGACAGCGAGCCCTCGTCCAAGCTGGTGGGACCGCAGGACAGCGCGGCCAGCAGGGACGAGGGCCGCGTCGGGGCGCCGAAGCCAGCGGGCGGCGGGATGTGGGTGAAGCCCCGCTCCTCCAGCAGCGTGTTGAAACGCTCCTGGTTTTGCCGAATAAAGGAGGAGAACACGTCGTCCTTATCCGCCCACAGCGTCTCGCCGCGGGCCTGCCGCAGCCGCTCCCGCTCCATCTTCACCTCGCGGGAAGTCTTCAGCGTCTGGGACTCATAGGGCCACGGGCCGTTCTCCTTCCCGGGGCGGGTGCTGCTGCTGCTGCGGCAGCTCACGTTCTTGCTCTTCTTGGGTTGCACGCAGAAGGAGTGGGAGCGTTTGAAGCCCACCAGCTTGATCTTGTCGACGCTGAGCTCCGGGGAGTCTGGCAGCTCGGCGGGCACGCCTGACAGTCTGTGGTTTGCTAACTGTTGCCGGCGTTGCTTCTGTTGCTCCTGCTGCTGCTGCTGCTGCTCCTGCTGCTGAGCCGTCTGCTGCTCCTCCTCCTCCTCACTCTCAGCGCAGCGGCCCAGGAGGCGTGACAGGGAGCGGCGCCCACCGCTGGACCGGCTGCGGCGTGTTTCTGACGAGGGAGGCCTAGGCGGTTTGGGCGGCGGGTCTCTGGTGCGTGGGTGCTGGGGGTGGGCGGCCCTACTGCAGCGGAAGGAGACGAGTGTTACCCCTGCGTCCTCCCCGGCCACCGCCATCACCAGCCTGTGGGGGAACAGGGGGCCGCTGGTTAGGAATGCTCGTGAGTATGTACTGTGTGTGTGTGTGTGTGTGTGTGTGTGTGTGTGTGTGTGTGTGTGGGGTGTGTGGGGGTGGACATGTACACAGGTATGTACGACTGTACGTGCATTAAGCCTAATTTGAAAATATAAGAAGATTGTATGCGGCGTGGCAAAACACACACACACACACACACACACACACACACACACACACACACACACACACACACACACACACACACACACACACACACACATTTATCAGACAATTACGTTCAGAAATGTCCAGAGTATTCACACTTAATATCAATACTCCAATTCACTGAATTACAGCACAGCAAGATAATCATATTTGTCCCAGCGCCACGTCACATCACATTGCGTCACGTCAAGGGAAGTACAGCAGACAGTTCCTCTCATTCAATCTTCGCACACACTAATCGCATTGGCGGAATAATAAGATGAATAATTAGTGGTTTATTGAGAGAGAGAGAGAGAGAGAGAGAGAGAGAGAGAGAGAGAGAGAGAGAGAGAGAGAGAGAGAGAGAGAGAGAGAGAGAGAGAGAGAGAGAGAGAGAGAGAGAGAGAGAGAAATGGATACACTCATAATTCAGTATCGACCACATGCACTTAAAGTCAATATATCTGATTTATTCATTCAAATGTAGCAGGCATTCAGAGAGGCGGGGAATTGTATGAATCGCATCCCTGGTGAGCATTCGATATTGCATTATTTCTCAAGTTTATTTCTTAATGACCGAAACTCCTGGAAGTGCCACGCCTTGCAAATAAAACGAAATAAAAAAAACTAATAACGAAACTAAAATAAGGAAAAATATGAGGTATCTTCATTTATGTGACTTTGTTTATGTCTTCAGTTTCCTTGTCTGTCTGTCTGTCTGTCTGTCTGTCTGTCTGTCTGTCTGTCTGTCTGTCTGTCTGTCTATCAGTCTGTCTGTAACACACGCAGCAAAGGTAACACTGGAAGGAAAGCCACGCCAGCTTCTGGTGTGTGTGTGTGTGTGTGTGTGTGTGTGTGTGTGTGTGTGTGTGTGTGTGTGTGTGTGTGTGTGTGTGTGTGTGTGTGTGTGTGTGTGTGTGTGTGTGTGTGTACGTATGCAAAACAATAGGTGTAGATGTTGTGAGAGTTTTGTGCAATAGTCTCTCTCTCTCTCTCTCTCTCTCTCTCTCTCTCTCTCTCTCTCTCTCTCTCTCTCTCTCTCTCTCTCTCTCTCTCTCTCTCTCTCTCTCTCTCTCATCACAGTCTCCATTTCACGGTCACTTATCTAATTACGTCCTTTCTTCCCATACCTGAACTCTCTCTCTCTCTCTCTCTCTCTCTCTCTCTCTCTCTCTCTCTCTCTCTCTCTCTCTCTCTCTCACACACACACACACACACACACACACACACACACACACACACACACACAGAGAGAGAGAGACACAAACATTCTTATGGTGCTGAGAGAGAGAGAGAGAGAGAGAGAGAGAGAGAGAGAGAGAGAGAGAGAGAGAGAGAGAGAGAGAGAGAGAGAGAGAGAGACTACGAGTAAGATAGACTTCATCCTCTGTCTTTGCTTGAAATCTTCTCTCTCTCTTTTGCGAGCGTTCTCTCAAGGATATTGCTGTTTCCTTCTGGCACACCCTCCTCCTCCTCCTCTTCCTCCTCCTCCTCCTCCTCCTCCATTGATCAATACAGGAGCCGCGCCTCCCTCTCCAAGCCCCCACCCATTCCCGCCCTTGTCGAAGTGAGTGGGAGAGGAGGGAGAGGGAGAGGGAGAGGGAGATGAGAGGGTAGCGGTGGGTGTTGTTAGTGTAAAGAACGTTTTTCATGTTAAGAGAGTGAGTGGAGTAAAGGAATACAAAGGAATGCAAAGGAAGAACAAGAAGTATTGGATCAGTTGG
Organism: Scylla paramamosain; assembly: GCF_035594125.1. Taxonomy (NCBI): domain Eukaryota; kingdom Metazoa; phylum Arthropoda; class Malacostraca; order Decapoda; family Portunidae; genus Scylla; species Scylla paramamosain. Next base: position 16,060,223 of record NC_087182.1, read on the forward strand.
TGTTTTAGATAAGCTTCACTGTCTTATCTCAGAGATGTAGGATTGTAAGGGCCTGGAGTAGGGAGGTAGTAAGTGGGTCTCTCTCTCTCTCTCTCTCTCTCTCTCTCTCTCTCTCTCTCTCTCTCTCTCTCTCTCTCTCTCTCTCACGTCGCTGGTATCCGTTGCATCTTCACAGTTGCTCTCTATTGCTCTGTTTGTGTGTGTGTGTGTGTGTGTGTGTGTGTGTGTGTGTGTGTGTGTGTGTGTGTGTGTGTGTGTGTGTGTGTGTGTGTGTGTGTGTTATACAATCAGATCTGTACTACATGCAAGGTAAATTCAAGGTCAGAAAAGAGGTATTGGGAAATTGAGAGAGAGAGAGAGAGAGAGAGAGAGAGAGAGAGAGAGAGAGAGAGAGAGAGAGAGAGAGAGAGAGAGAGAGAGAGAGGTGAAAAGATCTGAGAACAATTAACTTCTCCCCTTTAATACCTAAACACACACACACACACACACACACACACACACACACACACACACACACACACACACACACACATTGCCAGTTTTCTCTCATTTCTGCTCCCCTTTAGTCTGCCCTCAGCATTCCTCCCCCCCTCCTCAACCCACTCCTCCCTCAGCCCCCCACATCCCTCTCCCCCCAGCCATACGACCATCCAGTACCTGTAAAATGTGTCTAAGTATCACCAGCGACTTGTGTTACTACCTCTCTCTCTCTCTCTCTCTCTCTCTCTCTCTCTCTCTCTCTCTCTCTCTCTCTCTCGAATTGCTTAAAGGGATACTTGTTTTTTTCTTTCTTTTTTTATGGTCGTTAATTGCTTTTGTGTTTGTTTGTATGATTGTACGTATGTTTATTTGTTTGTTTGTTTGTTGTTGTTGTTAATGGGTTTCATGATGATTTGAATGAATAATTTGTTTGTTTGTTTGTTTTGGAAAAGTTGTTATTTATGTATTGATTTATTACTACTATTGCTGCTGCTGCTACTACTACTACTACTACTACTACTACTACTACTACTACTACTACTACTACTACTGCTACTACTACTCTTACCGCACTGGCAGGTAAAAAGGAAAACAAAAACAGAAAAAAAGCAGAACACGAGGTCGAGTGAAATATTGTTGTTGTGACTCGTTGTTTGTAAATATTAACACCCATCTCTCTCTCTCTCTCTCTCTCTCTCTCTCTCTCTCTCTCTCTCTCTCTCTCTCTCTCTCTCTCTATCTATCTATCTATCTCTCTCTCTCTCTCTCTGTAGCAACACTTTCCCTAGACGTGCTGAGAATCGAATCGAGACTGAACTGCCAGACGTCTTGTAGCAGTGTAGGAAAACATGTTGTACCGCATCACTACTACTACTACTACTACTACTACTACTACTACTACTACTACTACTACTACTACTACTACTACCATTTCTACTGCTATATTTTGCTTATAACAGGTGCCATGAGATATCAAACACCATAGAAACTAGAAGGAAGGACAGAAAAAAATATTAGAACGAAAAACAGACAGACGAACAAACAGACGAAAAACAGACGAAAGTATAAGGAATGAATCAAAATAAGTGAAAAAAAGGTTAAGTGTGTTTTATAAATGGAATAACTCTCAATCCCAAACCAAAAATAAGAACACGAGAAAATAAGGGAAGCTGAAAGAAGCACATCAGGCCTACAAGTCATCAGGCCTATAAGTCATCCAGTGCCAAAAGTCAAAACGAAAGGAATGGAGGAGAAATAAACGGGAGGAAAAATATATATATCAGTGAGATATGAAAAGCACCACGCATTCACTGCAATTCATCTCGTGGCGGAAGTCCAAATGTGAGAAATGGGAGGAAATACAAGAGAAAAAAAAATATATGTAATAACGAGATATGAAAAGCAACCACAATCTTTTAAATGAAACAGTCATGAGCACCTTTATTTCTGCACATTTCTCTCTTAAAGGCGCCGAGTAGACTTTTGCGCACGAGAGAGGCAGACCAAAGGAAAAAAAGATGAAAAAAAAAAAAAAACCTCGCTAATTGTCTATCCCTCTCTCCCTGGCCTTCCCCACCCTCCCCCTTAAAAAAAAAGGCCTAAAATTCCGGAGGTCTAATGTCTAATGATAGGTCTAATGATACCTCTTGAATGTTTCCTTTTAATAACTCTTCTCTGTGTTGGTTATAAAGTACAATAAGCGTAGAATAAAGCTAATTACATTTTCTTCTCTAGTTCTCTTAAGAAAATCGATAAAGACTAAAGGAACATCTAACAAAATAAGGATTGGAATAAAGCAGATAACTTTTTTTTTCTCTCTTTCCCTCTTCGTGTGTAATACAGTACTGGAGAAAATAAAAAAAAAACACAGGATTTTCTAAGACTCAAGATTGCACGGAAAAGCAGGATATAGCTTTGTTTTCATAGCAAATAAAAAAAATCAGAGAGAGAGAGAGAGAGAGAGAGAGAGAGAGAGAGAGAGAGAGAGAGAGAGAGAGAGAGAGAGAGAGAGAGAGAGAATTTATAATGAGCATTTAACTATGCAACAACCAACACTTAGACACAGCGTGCTTGTATTGACAAAGCCATTAGCGGAGGAAGAGAAGAAGAAGAAGACGAAGACGAAGACGAGGACGAAGAAGAAGAAGAAGAAGAAGAAGAAGAAGAAGAAGAAGAAGAAGAAGAAGATAATGATGATGATGATGACAAGAAGGAGGAGGAGGAGGAGGAGGAGGAGGAGGAGGAGGAAGGTAAACGACAAAAACTCCAGAACACTAGAAATTCAATAAATAAATAATGAAGAGAGCGTTGGTGAGAAACGAGAGAGAGAGAGAGAGAGAGAGAGAGAGAGAGAGAGAGAGAGAGAGAGAGAGAGAGAGAGAGAGAGAGAGAGAGAGAGAGAGAGAGAGAGAGAACACTTACGAAGACACAAGGATGCTTAGGCCAGTGGGTAAAGAATAAATAATTAAGACCATAACCATAACAGTAAATTTAAGGGGAACCTTGGCGCAAATTGTGCTAAAGGAGGCGAGAAGAGGAAGAGGAGGAGGAGGAGGAGGAGGAGGAGGAGGAGGAGGAGGAGTAGATGCAAACCAGGTGTTACTTAATTAACCCTTTGGCAGCAGGTGACTCTACCTAAGAACCCTGTCTCAAGTAACGCTCAATGACTTTACTTCACAAAAAAACAGCTACAGATAAAACAAGCTTTGATTTATTCCATTATTTACTCCTAATGTTTTGAGTGGGGATTTTAGAAAGTATAAAGTAAATTCGCAATGCAGCATTTCAATGAATCCGAGGAGCCAGCGCCGCTAAGCACGAGTCACGGCGGCCTAGAATCCCTCGCCACAGATATATTTCCTGACGCGCTTGGTGATTGGCTGAGGGATCTTGCTGCCGCCCGGTGCGCACCCAAAGAATCTCCAGAGGGCGTGGTAGGGCAGGTACCCCAACAGTCCAGGGCGGTCCAGGGGCAGCACGTCGTCAAGATTCCAGTACCTCTTAGCGTCCATGACGGTGTTGCGCTGCTTGAGGTGCCAGCGGCGGCCTGCGGGGTACCACGTGTAGTGCTGCAGGCGGGAGGTCATGACGGGCCGCCACGCCACCTGGTCACGCCCCACGCACGCCGTCAGTACCTCATGCTCCGCCACCTGCATGGTAAAGGCGGGCTCCACCAGCCACATGTTCCTGATGATGTTGATGAACACGCGGCACACGCGGCCCTGGGTGCTGCGGTCGCTGGCCCAGAGCATCGCCTTCATATAGTAAAAGATGGTCAGCTTCAGGTGGTAATCGATCTGGTGGAGGTCAAGCCTGCCGCGCCGCACCTCCGTGTCCACCGCCTGCCGCACCATGAACAGCACGCCCACCACCACCAGACGCGCCTGGCGGTTCAGGTACAGGAGCGCCTTCAGGTACATCCTTTGCAGGTAGTAGAGGGACGCCACCCGCTCGAACACGGGGTTGAACTCCACGTTGTAGATGTTGATCCAATCCCGCTGGTTCCTGATAATCGGGAAGGGCAGGTTGGCCAGGAAGTCCCACAGGCAGGCCATCAGCACGCCCGGCGCCTCACCCTGCAGGCTGACGTGCACGCTGCGCCTCATTCGGCCTCGCAGCAGCAGGAACTCGTGCCGGCGGTAGTTGGGCGTGGCGTGCATCTTGCGGGCTTCCATGACGCCCTCCAGCCCCGCCGCGCCGAGGCTCACCAGCACCCGCTGCATCGTGGGATGCAGCTCGAAGGCTGACCACACCTCATGCGGCACCTGTCTGTACTCCATGTCAATAATTCCTCTTTTTTTACGTGCTTTCGTTATCCTACGCCTGGCTTCTTCCCGTCACGTAACACAGTGTGGCAGCAAACTCCATGAGAGACAATGCAACGTGTCGTTTCCAAAAACCATACTTTTCTAGATATAAAGCAACAAACACCCTTCTGAGAGCCACAATGTCCTTAAAATCACACTCCCGTATCACACAATCTAACGCTATTCCCAGTATATCGGGTGGACCTGTGCGAGTAAAGCGAGAGGGAGAGATGCAGAGGTGGAATGTCAGCACACGTCAGCGCGCCTCGCTCTCGCCCCCGTCAGAAGTGTTTTGGTGTCCTGTCTGTCAGTCAGCTGAGGGAAGGGAGGTGGCGAGGCGAGAAGGAAGGGAGTCATCTCATCATCACACTCCATCTCCACTCCTGTATACTGAGGGTCTCAATTTAGTGTGTGTGTGTGTGTGTGTGTGTGTGTGTGTGTGTGTGTGTGTGTGTGTGTGTGTGTGTGTGTGTGTGTGTGTGTGTGTGTGTGTGTGTGTGTGTGTGTGTGTGTGTGTGTGTGTGTGTGTGTGTGTGTGTGTGTGTGTGTGTGTGTGTGTGTGTGTGTGTGTGTGTGTGTGTGTGTGTGTGTGTGTGTGTGTGTGTAGTTACAATTTAGGCCTTATTAATTTTTCACCATTAAAAAAAAAAAGATAATTGAAGAAAGTGATGAGAATATGTAGTAGTAGAAGAAGTAGCAGTAGCAGTAGTAGCAGAAGTAGTAATAGTAGTAGTAGTAATAGTAGTAGTAGTAGTAGTAGTAGTAGTGGTAGTGCGAGTTATACTAGCTAAAATGAAACAAAATAAAAAGAAAAAGGAAAAGTAACGAAACATAACACACACACACACACACACACACACACACACACACACACACACACACACACACACACACACACACACACACACACACACAAAACAAACAAGCGAAACAGGAACAAGTCGTCCTCACCGCCTCGTCTTGATATTATACAAGAACCAAACATGATCCTTGAGAATAAACAAACACACCAGAGAGAGAGAGAGAGAGAGAGAGAGAGAGAGAGAGAGAGAGAGAGAGAGAGAGAGAGAGAGAGAGAGAGAGAGAGAGAGAGAGAGAGAGAGAGAGAGAGAGAGAGAGAGAGAGAGAGAGAGAGAGAGAGAGAGAGAGAGTTTCCTTCTTCCTTATCCACTGGAGACATTGAGAGACAGTGAAATCCCGCAGTGGAGGAAGAAGAGAAGAAGGGAGGTAGGGAGGGAGGAAAGGAAGGGAGGGAAGGAGGAAGGCAAGGAGGGAAACTGGGACCAGGAAATAGGATTCTGCTGGAAAAAGTGGAGGTAAGGAGAAAAAGAGAAAAGCTTCAAGGAATAATGAGAGAGAGAGAGAGAGAGAGAGAGAGAGAGAGAGAGAGAGAGAGAGAGAGAGAGAGAGAGAGAATGTATGTGTGTGTGTATCCTCAAGGGTGCAATTGTAACAACCACCCCGGCCTGTCTTCCTGTCTATTCCCACTCTCTTTTCCCCTCCCTTACTCTCCCTCTTTTTTTCCCCAGACGTCTGTGTTTTCCCCGACAGTGTTGCCACGCCCCAAACACTCCTGAGCCCCAGGAACAAAAGCCTCGCGACGGTAAACACGCGGAGGAGAAGGTAATAAAGAGGACGAGAAACCCTTCGGAAAGCAATAAGAGAGAGAGAGAGAGAGAGAGAGAGAGAGAGAGAGAGAGAGAGAGAGAGAGAGAGAGAGAGAGAGAGAGAGAGAGAGAGAGAGAGAGAGAGAGAGAGAGAATCGTTTGTAGGTAAATGAAAGAGAAGGTCTGGAAGCAAGCACACACACACACACACACACACACACACACACACACACACACACACACACACACACACACACACACACACACACACACACACACACACACACACACACACACACACACACACACACACACACACACACACAGATAGGTGGATGAATAAATAGATACACAGATGACAACTGATTATACACACAGATTGATAGATGAATAAATTTAGTGACCATGCATACGAGTAGATAGATACATAGATAGATAGACAGACATATAGATAGATAGATAAGCTTATTGATCACAAACACATACATACAGAGAGAGAGAGAGAGAGAGAGAGAGATGGAAAGACCGACTGATTGATAGATAAATTTACTTAACACACACACACACACACACACACACACACACACACACACACACACACACACACACACACACACACGTACACACACACACTGGAATGAAGCTTGCAGATAATAATAAAAACATACACATGAAAAAAAAAATCATGAAAGACCAACAAATGAAAAAAAATAAATAAATAAACAAAAATCTACCATTAAAAAAAGCGGGACAATTTAACCTAAAAAAAGAAAAAAATAAAGCAATAAATAAATACATGGGAAATTTAAACTGGTAAACACTGACATTGCTAAACTGGGCATCTCTCTCTCTCTCTCTCTCTCTCTCTCTCTCTCTCTCTCTCTCTCTCTCTCTCTCTCTCTCTCTCTCTCTCTCTCTCTCTCTCTCTCTCCTCCCATCCTCCTCTTGCCACACCCCCTTCCCCCGCGCCCCCAGGCAGGATCAGCATCATCACAAGGCTTCAATGGATGGAGGGGGAATCAGTCCATACGGAGATTCAATTAAACAATACACACGGGCCCAGTTTTACATTAATTTTCACCGGTCATTTATTGCGTTGGGTTCTGCGTCTGACCGAGCTCCAAAATTTTCAGGCTTAATAGGCCTCATGTACGGTAAAATTCACGGCCTATAGCTCATGTGTGTGTGGGGGGAGGGGAGATGTCTTTTTTTTTTTTTCATATTTGCATGTGTTTGGTAATTCATGGTGATGCAGTTTATGTTGA
>NC_087182.1:16072380-16089880 GCF_035594125.1 Scylla paramamosain
CATACACAAACGTCTACTGATACAATTAATTACATGCCTTTTTATGTATAACCTCACGCCGCTTATGGGTTTGTTGAGGTGATATGAGAGAGAGAGAGAGAGAGAGAGAGAGAGAGAGAGAGAGAGAGAGAGAGAGAGAGAGAGAGAGAGAGAGAGAGAGAGAGAGAGAGAGAGAGAGAGAGAGAACTTTAATTCTCTCAAGTTTCAATTACATGTTTTTTCTCAGAATTCTCATAATACTTTTTGTTTAGTTCATTTGTTTTATACGTTCTTGTTTGTATTTCTATGTTTTTGTATTTAATGTTTTTTTTATTTGCATTTTGTATCGAAGCTGCTTCTCTCTCTCTCTCTCTCTCTCTCTCTCTCTCTCTCTCTCTCTCTCTCTCTCTCTCTCTCTGGGCAAGCGCTTGGAAATGACAAAAATAAGTGCACTCATTATACAAACCTCAATAAAAGATAAACACAGGAGAAGAATCTGTGATCCGCATATCTTGTTTCCCTCCCCTCAGCCACACACACACACACACACACACACACACACACACACACACACACACACAAACACTCCTCTCGCCTTCATCTGTAAGCAGCGCAGACTCAGACACACACCTACACTTACACTGCAGCTGTAGATGAATAAAAGCAGTGAGGGTGAAAGTAAAGAGAGAGACTGAGGATGAGGAGAAGTCTGTCTGTCTGTCTGTCTGTCTGTTTGTGCATCTATCTATCCATCTCCCCACCATGACCTTCAACTAACAAGCGAGGGAGGAACAAGAGGCAGACGTCGTACATTACATAAGATCCTCCAGCCCTTCGTGTTTTCCGGCAGGAGGAAGACGCCCAGTGAGCCCCGCCCTTCCTCGCCCAACCCTTCCTTGCCTCGCCCGGCCGCCGCGGAGGAATACAAAAGGAACCATAAATATGCGCCACAGTGACAAAGACCCGCATTTTCCAGCACGCATAATTCACGGGTCCCTCTTGCAGTTGCTTCCTCCTCGTCCTCTCACAATGCCGCGACCTCCTATCCCCACTTACTCGTAGGTTCCTCTGTATCTGTTTCTTGAGGATGATTAGATGATGCAGGCTGGAATGAATTGCACCAGTATTGAAACACTCTTTGCTCTCTCACCATGACTACTTTCAAAGGCCACAGAGATGATTAGCCGTGTTTTCAAGTGTGTTTTTTCCTGTTGATAATATAGAAACCTTGTTAATCTATCACCAGAACCGTAAAAACACCTATAAAAATCCGTGCTACTTCAACTACCGCCATTTCAATGAAGTGGAGGTGCGACGCGGAAGTGTTTCAGAACATTAGCTTTAGCATGGTGGTACTGAGGAGTGAGTGAACATTGTAAAGGGGGGAGACTGGGGCCTGGGTCTGAATGTGAGTAGAAAATGAGGTACGTTAAAGAAGTGGAGGAACTGAGGCCTGTATTTTGAAACGCTTTGTTCTCTCCTAATGGCAGTCTTCAAAGGCCACAGATTTTGAGTTGGGTTTTCAAGGGTGTTTTTCCAATTATTGATGATGGAGACATTTTTGTTAAACCATCACTGCAGTCATGAAAGCATCCTGAAACATCTCACAAACGTCTACTACTGATTGGTACAGAGATAATGAGTTAAGTTCTCATGGGTGTTTTTCCCACTGGTGATGTAGAAACTCAAATTATTGCGGTCATGTAAGCATTCATCAAAAACTCAATAACTTCTACAACCACATACAACTAGTCGAAACTATACCAGGAAACGCTTGAGAGAGACTTGAGAGAGAGAGAGAGAGAGAGAGAGAGAGAGAGAGAGAGAGAGAGAGAGAGAGAGAGAGAGAGATGAGTGAATAAGAGGTGAAAGACATCCATGTGGAGAAGACTATAAGATAATGAAAATATCTTAAGAAAAAAAAATCAATAACTTTTACGTCCAATCTCATAAAACAAGTCGAAATAACATCACGAAACATTTCAGAATACCACAGCAAGAGAGAGAGAGAGAGAGAGAGAGAGAGAGAGAGAGAGAGAGAGAGAGAGGAGAGAGAGAGAGAGAGAGAGAGAGTGGATAAGAAGTGAAAGACAGCCACGTGAAGACCACAAGATCAACCACCCTCTATGAAAAAAAGCTGCAGAAGAAGAAGAGTGACAAAGGGACCCACGGCACCCTCTTCCCCGTTGCATCACAACACACTGCTTCTAATGGTATTGGTCCTACGCCCGGCAGCCCCGCAGCAACACAGACGCCACGCCAACGCCGGGACCACGTGCCAAGGGAAGCTATAAACAAGCGCACTTAGGGAAGTCTGCATTCTCCTCTGTCTTGTCTCTCCTCCTCTCCGAATAACATACAGTGAGGTGGGAATAATTTTTCTTATCAAGGAAGAATACTGTGGCAAAGAATGGCATCTATTTCAGTCCTTACAGGGAATAAAGGAAATCCTAATTGCACTGTTTTATCTTTCTCCTTTCCTCTCTTCCTCCGGCGAGTGAGTTGAAATTGTAAGTTATCTTCTTTAAAAAGGAGGAATACTTACACAATGGGTCTGAGAGAGAGATTGCAGATGTTGAAGAAATTTTCCCTTGTATACACCTGTTGTTTTTCTCTAGCAAACACAAATGGGAGTTTTTTTTTTCATTTTTCATTCTCTATAAAAGAAGATTGTTATATGAAGTTCCAATCCTTCACAAGAAAGTTTGGATCTATTTTAAGAATTCTACAATGTAATCCTTAACCCTTTGACTGCGACACAAAACAATTAGCATCACTAGAAGCAATGCGTGAAGTCTCTTTAAACATCTACAAGAAAGTTAGCAATGAAACAGAATACATTTTGCAATTTCTTCCCAGTTCAAAGGTTGGAAGTGGCTGGAGAATCAGTAAAGACGTCTCAGTGATTGATAGTTAGGGAAAGGTGTACCAAGTGGCAGTCAAAGGGTTATTTTTCTTTACCTTTGTACGTAAGATTATTGTGTTCAGATCCAGTCCTTTACAACAAGATAAATGAATAAATCTGCTTAAGGGAATCTGGTGGAATCTTGAATTTCATCTTCAGGCAAGCAAGGTAAGGCAGATTTTCAGTTTCATTAAAGGAGAAATAATATGATGAAATACTACAGTCTCTCACAGTAAAAGCTTGGATTTATCTGCGGACGTCATCACTGTTCTTATTTTCTCTTTCTCGATCAACAAATCAAAGCAAAAAGTGAATTATTGTTATTTTTCTTACCAAGAGAAGGAAAGGAGGAATAATGTAAGATACTGCAATTCTATACGACAAAATTTAAACTATTTCGGGACGTCTTCTCTGTATTCATATCTTGTCTTTTACCTCGAATAACAAATAATAATAAGGCAGAAGGTGAATTACTACTAATATTGTTTTCATCTATGGTAGTCAAGGGAACAGTAACAGTAAGACACTTCAGTTGTATACGACAAAATTTGAACTATTTCGGGACGTTTTCTCTGTATTCATATTTTGTCTCGTCAAGTAAACAAATTGAGGCAGAAGGTGAATTAAAGTTATTTTCATCTATGGGAGTAAAAGGAATGATACACTAAGACACTAACAATTCCACACGACAAAAGCTGATTTATTTCAAGACGTCTTCTGCAAAGCCTCTTAGTTCCAAAAAATGAGATTAGAGATGTACATGTTTTGCTGGTTTGGGAGTGTTTCTATTGAATTTGAAGTGTGGACTACAAATTTTACACACAAATCTAATAGGAAGCTCAGTCTCTCGTGAAACTATTTGTTATGTATGTTTACTCTATCAGTGAAGTACATCTGTGGCCAATAAACATCTATCTACCTATCTATCTTCGCTATGACTGTTTCTCCACGCTGCATGGTGCTCTTTCCTTTGGCCTTGCTGTCATTTTTGTCCCTAGAATCTGCAGTGGTAGTATAGCCACACAGACAGCCTCGTAGGGGGTGTTGCAGTCTGTTTTTCCTTTGTGTTCCTTTGTACACTCCTAGGACCATATTCTGAAACAAGCGCAGCATCTCCACTACTTTAAAAAGGCTCTAATTGAAATTGAACGGGGTTTTTAAGGGTGTTTCTTTGGTTCTAATGACAGATTAACAATATTTCTACATTATCAACAGAAGAAACAGTGTCGAGAACCTGGCTAATAATTTTTGTGGCCTTTGAAAATAGTGAAAGAGTAAAGCGTTTCTGACCACGGGCAATAATAGTCTGTCTCTTCATTAACCAAACGAATTACAGGAAAACGAGGATAATATTTGACCACACAAAATAGTAATACGGTACAGAATAATAATACAGTAAGATACAACAGTTCTTTACAGGGGAAAAATGGGATCTATTAAAGTTTCCTCCAAGGGTAAATTCGTACGATTAGGTTATCTCGCAGAAATGCCGCCACTAAGAGAGAACGGAACCTGCCTGCCAGACGTACAAGAACCAGGTGTTTTTTGGTTCTTTTTCTTGCTAATATCTATATTCACCACACGCGCCGCGGAGGCCCCGAGGCTGGCAGACGCGAGGGGCGGCAGACAGAAGGAAGGAGAGAAGGGGAAAGGGGAAATTAATGGGAGTGAAAAAGAATTATACAGTTGACAAAGATAAATTGGCCGCTCTTTTGCTCTCTTTCTCTCTCTCTCTCTCTCTCTCTCTCTCTCTCTCTCTCTCTCTCTCTCTCTCTCTCTCTCTCTCTCTCTCTCTCTTGTCATCCTTCCCTATTCGTTCCATTCTCTCTGTATTCTTCTCTTTTCTCTTCATTACTTCCCCGTTTCCTTCCTTCTCTCTCTCTCTCTCTCTCTCTCTCTCTCTCTCTCTCTCTCTCTCTCTCTCTCTCTCTCTCTCTCTCTCTCTTCCTTATATTGTTATGTTCTTTCCATCTCTGTTTCTCTATATATTCTTCTTTTCTCTTTCTATCCTTTTCTCCTCTTCCATTTCTTTTTTTTTCCTTCTTGCACAATTTTCATGTATATTTGCTTTCTATCTATTCTCTTCTTCATGTGTTCCATTTTCATCTATTCTTTTATTTCTCTTTCTTTCTCTCTATCTTCACTATCTCCTCGTTTTATTAATACTTTCCTTTCCTTTCTTATCATTCTCTATTTAGCTTCTTACTTGCATCCACCTTCTTTATTCGTTTTCTCTGTCTAGCATTTCCTTCCCCTTTTTTATACATTTTTTTCTTTCCCCATCTACTTTTTCACCCGTGTATTTCCTTCGTCTTTCTTTTCCTTTTAACTCTGTCTTTTTCCCTCAATATTTCTATTTTCCCTCTTTCTTTACCTTTATCTCATTTCCTCCCTATTTTTTCACACCCCTTTCATCCTTCATCCACTTTTTCTCTCCCTTCTCTCTGTGCCTGTCTGTCTGTCTCTTCCTCCCCCCCACCTCTCTCTCTCTCTCTGCTTCCCTTCCTGCCTCTGTCCCTCGCTTCGTAAGTCCAAGCAGGGCGGGGAATGTTGGGAAGTGTGGTATGCAATTATAAGACTCCTATGAGGATTCCAAGACGGCTAGCGAGGCTGCCTGAGGTGTGCGAGGCCGCGGGGAAGAGACGAGGGAGGCCTGGGTGCGTTGAAGGGAAGGCGGAAGCGGAAGGAAGAGGAAAGCTGAAGGAAGATAGAAGCTGATGAGGGGAAGAGAACTGAAAGAGGAAGCGGGAGGAAGAGGAAAGCTGAAGGAAGATAGAAGCTGCAAGGTGGTGGAAGGAAGAAGCTGAGAGGAAGAGAACTGAAAGAAGAGATGATGGAATATGGAATGCGTTGAGGAAGAGAAGAAAAGAGGATGAAGAGACGACAGAAGCTGAAGTGAAAAGAGAGGAATAGAAGAGCTAGAAGAGTGATGGAAACTGGAATGTACAGAGAGGAAGAGAAGAGATGAAGGGAAGAGGAACAGAAGAGCTGAAAGAAAGATAAAAACTGAAGCGTAGCGAGGAAGAGAAGAGATGAAGAAAAGAGAAGGCGGCGGGAGATGGAGCGTTTTGAGAGAAAGAAGTGAAGGAAAGAAGGAAGAGGAGAAGTAAAGATATCGTGTGCTGAGACGAAGAAGAGAGCTGAAGAGGAGATGAAAGAGGAAGGGAGAGGAAGCTAAGGAGAAGAGAAACTAGAACTGGAGAAGGGTAAGAAAAGGAGGACGGGAAGAGGAGAGATAGGCAAAGATGAAAGAAGGGAAAGTAAGGTGAAATTAGGTTAAGATAAGGTAAGAACGGGTTAGGAGGTTAGGTAACGGGAGGCTGAGGTAAGATTAGGGTAAGAAAAAGACAACACGAGGTAGATTAAGGCAAGATTTGGATAAGAGGAAGTAAGATAGAAAAGTGTGAGAGGGGAATGTGAGAGGATAAAATGCGAGGAATATGTGAGAATATGATAAAGGAATAAAATAGGACAACAAGAGAGTAAAATAGAGGAACAAGATGAAAGGATGAAAATAAGTGGATCAATTGGGAAGGTAAAATTATTATTATTATTATTATTATTATTATTATTATTATTATTATTATTATTATTATTATTATTACTTTGCTGCTGTTGTGGTTAGTGGAGGCCGTGCAGAATTTAGTGATCATAATAAGGCTTACCTGATGTTAAATTACATTGTTGAGGTCATCAATATACCAGAATTAACTCTCTCTCTCTCTCTCTCTCTCTCTCTCTCTCTCTCTCTCTCTCTCTCTCTCTCTCATAACTTTTACTTCCGTCAATTTACGATCGCATGCTGCAGGAGGGGAAGAGAGGGGAAGAGAGGAGGAGGGAAGGGGTGATAGAGGGTATCTGGAGAAATGGGAAGGGGAAAACCAGGGGAGAAAGGGGACGAGGTAGATATAGAAAGATAGATAGAGCGATAGATTGACAGACATAAGTAGATAGATAGATAGATAGAAGGGTGGACATGGTAGAAAGATAATTAGCTTGTTAGTTAATTAGTTAGTTAAATATAAATAAATAAATATACGTAAAGATAGATAGATAAATAGATAGATAGACAGACAGAAAAAGGATACTCGTGAATAGATGGAATGAAAGGACAACAAATGAAAAGTGAAGATGTGGAAGATCGAAGAAGTGGAAGGAAAAAGAGTTGGAAGGGTCGAGAGGTGTAGTGGAAGGGCGAAGAGGTGGAAGTTAGCTGGGGTGGAAGAGCAGATACATGGAAGGGTGAACAGATGGAAGGACGAAGGATTGGAGAGCTGGAATAGTGGAGGTGGAGTGGAAGTGGAGGTAAAAGGACTGGGGAGAGAAATAAAGAGGGGTGGAGGGTGAGGGGGTGTTCTGGCTCAGGTGTTGACGTAAAAGTTTGGTGTTAATTAAACTGGTTAACTCTTACCTTGTGTTTACTGTTGACCGCCCACCTGGTGACGCGGGTTTGAAGACTGTGCGCCGTTTTCTTTAAGTTCTCAAGTTGATTTTTATGATTTTTTTTTTTTTTTTCGTGTTTTGGTTTGTGAGTTTTGTGGGTGTAGCGGTTTTGTTCCTTATCTTAGGTCTAATGTTTTTCGGGAGATTTTTTTTTTTTTTATTTTCTATTTCTTCTTTCTTTCTTTCTTTTTTTTTTTTTTACTCTTTGGCATTGTTCATTTCTTCGTTTTTTGTTTTGTTTTATTTAGACTTGTTTTTTTCCTAGTTCGGTAATTTTTTTTTTTCAGTTTCGCTTGAATCTTATTTTTTTCTTTTTTGTCTTAATTCATATTCATTGATTTTTTGTTGTTATTCTTTTACAACAACAACAACAACACAACAACAACAACAACAACTACTACTACTACTACTACTACTACTACTACTACTATTACTACTAATACTAATACTACTATTACTACTACCTGTCTGTCTATTTAACCACTCCCCACAGAGCCACAAGACAGAGAAGTAGCGGCGTTCATTTCACCCCCGTCTTTCTTTACTCCGGCAGAAGGAACAGCGGAAACTACACCCATTGTTTACGTGTCTTGGTCCTCTCCGGCGGGGCGCATCTGTCTCGTCGGACGCCCGCTTATTTAAGACCCCCCGTGCCTTGAAAAACGTCGGAAGTTACTCTGCGGTTGTTGCAAGGCGGCGCGGCAGTATTTTGTAACCTAAACCTGTCCCCGCGCCGCCTGACCTGTTGTTGCATTGTTGGGTCGTTGTTGTTGTTGTGGTGTGTTTTGTGTTCGGTGCGTGAATGGAGGGGAGTGTGGGTGTAGGGGTGAGGATGTGAGAGGATGAGTGTAGTTGGGTGTGGGTTTAAAAGGGGGAGTTACATGTGAGGGGATGCATGAGTGGGTATATGTAGTGTGTGTGTGTGTGTGTGTGTGTGTGTGTGTGTGTGTGTGTGTGTGTGTGTGTGTGTGTGTGTGTGTGTGTGTGTGTGTGTGTGTGTGTGTGTGTGTGTGTGTGGGGTGGAGCTGAGGGGTGTTGAGGGAGCTTAATTGCTGGCGTGTGGTGAGGGTCTCTTCACACACACACACACACACACACACACACACACACACACACACACACACACACACACAGGGGGGACAGTGGATTTTTCTTCAATTATTCAGGACGCTTCGAGTGAGTCTCCATGAATATCTCAAATGGGTGTTTTACTCAGTCATGGATCGAGGCCGCCCTTGTGTGGAGGTGTTGCGCTGTTATGGCCAGGACCCGCCACGGACAGGGAACGGAATGACAGCTATGAAAAAAAAAAAAAAAAATGCAGGAAAAACAGAGGACTAGATAAAGAGAAGAGAAATTTAGCCAGAGAACGGATAGCTGGTAGTTATAAGAGAAGGACAATTTACGTGGAATAATAATTTGGGAATGATGAAGAGAAAGCAGGAGAGACTGAGAATAATAAGACGGAAGAAAAGACAGTCAGAGAAGCAGATGGAGAGATGAGGAAGTAATTATGAGAGAAGGACTGAGTAGAATAATACGTTAGAAATTAAAAAAGAAGACAGGAGATACAAAATTATAAGATGGAAGGAAGGACAGTCAGAGAAGTAGACGAAAAGATGAGGAGTTAAGCAATGATATGGCTGTAACAGACTATTAGTTATGAAAGAAGGACAATTAGAGTAAAATAACAACTTGGGAATGATGAAAAAGAAGACAGGAAACACAGAATTATAAGACGGAATGAAAAACAGTCACAGAAGTAGATGGAAAGATGAGAAGTTTAGCAATGGGTAGCTTGTAACAGACGCTTACTTATGAGAGAAGGACTGAGTAAATAATAACTTAGGAATGATAAAAAACAAGACAAGCAGAAGGGAACCATAAAACAGAGACGTGATAAGAACTTCTAATGGGATGGACTTCAATAAAAAACAACCGACAGAGAAGAATGGAAGACTATTTGAGTAAGAGGGATGATAAAATAAATAACAAATAAGCAAGCAAGGGGAGATAGAGAATTACATGTACTGGCTGAGATAAATCGTGCTTGGGCAACCTGGAATAGATGAGAAGCAGACACGGACGAGTGGAAAAGATTGAGGGCGGTCCTTTGTTCTGATGATGAGTGGTAATGAGGATGATATTGGTGGTGGTGGTAGTGGTGGTGGTGGTGCAGTTCATGGCCCCTTGTGTGTGTGTGTGTGTGTGTGTGTGTGTGTGTGTGTGTGTGTGTGTGTGTGTGTGTGTGTGTGTGTGTGTGTGTGTGTGTGTGTGTGTGTGTGTGTGTGTGTGTGTGTGTGTGTGTCATCAATTTACTTCATTAGCTTGCCTTGCTACATAATGCTAATACTCCTAAGTGACCACCAACTGCAATACTTATAACAAGAAAGGTCAAGTTTTCAAGATAAGTGGGCAGCTGCTTTTTATCTCCCTCACATGAAGTTTATAATGAGATCTTGTTGTGTTTTCTTGTTGCTCATTTTCCTTTTATTCATTTTCCTTTTATCCATTTATTTGTCTTGCAACATCTTGTAATTATTTGTCTGTTTTGTCTATTTTTTTTTTTTTTTTGCACCAAACATTGATTTTATATCTTAAGATGAGTTTTCTGCTTTTGATGCTTCGTTTTCTTTTTGTGTTTTCCTGTTCAGCACATATTTGATTTTTCTAATGAAATTTTTAGATCGACCTGCCGTTTTCTTTTCTTTTTTCCTTTTTCATCTTTAGCAAGAACCAGCCAAACATGAAAGACTTTTGAATTTTACACATTCTTAATTTTCCCTTCTTCTCTTTCTTGGACATATTATTGTACCTTTTTTCTATTTTGTATTCTTCGACTTTTCAAAATTTTCTGCTTTATTTATTTATTTTTTACCTATTTTTAGTTTCTACAAAAGAGCATCATTTGAAGTCATTGTTTTCCTTTGAATTTTTCGCTTTTTTTGGTTCTCTAGTCTTATCATAAGCAAGTAATGTTTTCCTACTTTAATTACTTTGTGTTATTTTTATTTCTTGCAAAAAAACAAACAAAAAAACTCAATTATATCTAGTATTTTTTTTACTTTGAATTTTTCCCTTTCTCTGGTTCTCTAGCTTTATGATAACCAAGTAACTTTTTTTTTTTACTTTGATTCTTTCTCTTCTTTTTCCCTCCCACAAGAATGTCATTTACAACTAATACAATTACAATTACTTCCTACTTTAAATTCTTCTTTTCATTCCCTCAACTTTTTTTTTATTTATCACCAAATCCTTCGTTTTAATTTCACTTTTACTTTTTAATCTCTAACAAAGAAAAAAGAAAAAAAATCAAGCTTCCAACTACAATTTTCCACTTGCAATTCCTCGTTTTCTTCCTTCAATCATCTGTAAGATCCTGAGTAAAACTGACAGCAGCATCTTTCAACTTGGCATTCGTCGTTTCACTTCACTCCCTGACTGTGCAAAGCGTCCCAGTAATAATCTCTGCGAAGCCCAACACTTCAATGCCGCACTCCACACTCTCTCACCTCCTCATATCGCCTCCGAATTGCCTGGATTTTGGCGTAATTTTCTCCCCAACGTGACTTCTTTTTCTCCGCCCATTTTGTTTCTCATCTTTTCACTTTCGCCGCAAATTAGGTCCACCCGTTTTCTATGAGAGTGGGTCACGGGGGGAGAGGGAGAGAGAGAGAGAGAGAGAGAGAGAGAGAGAGAGAGAGAGAGAGAGAGAGAGAGAGAGGGAGAGGGAGAGTGGACCAAAGAGGAATGAGATTAGCACTCCTCTCTTTTTTCTTTTTTTCTCTCTCTCCCATTGTTCGCTCTCAAAGAAGGGCTGACGAGGTTCGTTCTCTCTCTCTCTCTCTCTCTCTCTCTCTCTCTCTCTGTTTCCTCAATCCTCGTTTTCCTGCCTCTCTTTTTCACTTCTTTTCCTTATTCTTTCTCCCTTTTTTACTTTCCTTTCTCCCTCACTTAACGTTCCTCTCTCTCTCTCTCTCTCTCTCTCTCTCTCTCTCTCTCTCTCTCTCTCTCTCTCTCTCTCTCTCTCTCTCTCTCTCTCTCTCTGTCTTTACATCCTTCAACATTCATCTTTCATCGTAAAATTCAAATTATTCCCCATTCCCTCTTTCCACCTCTCTTTATTCTCCTTTCCCTTTCTCTCTTCCTCTCTTTATCCTTCCCTTCTTATCGCTCCTCTTGGTCCTTCGCATCTCCATTTCACGCCTCACTTCGTCCCCATAACCTTCTGTGATCTGGCAGGAAAAATTTCAGAAAGGTGATGCCCCGAGGTTCATGCAATGCTTTTTAGAAGGCTTGGATCTTCCTGCTACGGACACTCAAGGCGATAGGATGAGGATGAAGAGGAGGAGGAGGAGGAGGAGGAGGAGGAGGAGGAGGAGGAGGAGGAGGAACAGTTAATCTTATGATAGTGGAGGAGGAAAAGACTTGACGAACAAAGAGATAAAGAAAGTGAGAGAGAGAGAGAGAGAGAGAGAGAGAGAGAGAGAGAGAGAGAGAGAGAGAGAGAGAGAGAGAGAGAGAGAGAGAGAGAACAGAGAGAGAGAAACACACACACACACACACACGTACCACAGCTCTAATTCATCAAAGTTTAATAAGTCACAGAAAGTCTCCCTAGATCCCTACAAGTCTGCTAATTCGTCTACAGTAACTTCTCCCTCTCGCTGGCACGCCGAGGAGCAATGCAAGCCAGCGCCACAAAGCAGGTACCCGCCACACACCAAGAAGTCTCGTACTGAAAGGCCACAGAGACGATTAGATGGTTCTCAAGAGTGCTCCTCCTTTTAACAGTGCACGTATCTTGTTAATCTATCACTAGAACCGTAAAAAAACATACCTAAATACCTGTGTTACTTATAAAAAAGGTCTCTATTCTGAAACACTTTGCTCTCTCACCGCAATTATTTTTCAAAGGCCACAGAGATGACTAACCGGGTTCTCAACACTGCTTCTCCTTTTAATAACGTAAAAATTTTGTTAATCTGTCATTAGAACCTTACAAATACCCTTAAATACTAATGTAACTTATCAAAAAGCCCCCGTATTTTGAAACGCTTTGCTCTCACCACGACTATTTTCAAAGGCCACAGAGATGATTGGCCTGGTTCAAAAGAGTGTTTCTCCTTTTTAACAGTGTATCTTGTTAATCTGTCACTAGAACCATGTAAACACCCTTAAATACCCACATAACTTATTAAAAAGACTATATTCAAAAACGACTATTTTCAAAGACCACAGTGATGATGAGCTGGGTTGTCAGAAATGTTTCTCCTTTTAATAATGTAAAAATCTTGTTAATCTGCCACTAGAACTGTAAAAACACCCTCATAAAACAATGTAGCTTCAACTCGAGCCTCTTGAAAGTAGTGGAGATGCGGGCAAGAGAAGTTTCAGAAATACAGTCTAGGTTTGGTTAGGTTAGGTTAGGTTAGGTTAGGTTAGGTAAGGTGAAGTTAGGTTAGGTGAAGTTTGGTTAGGTTAGGTTAGGTTAGGTTAGTTGAAGTTAGGTTAGGTTAGGTGAAGTTAGGTTAGGTTAGGTTAGGTGAAGTTAAGTTAGGTTAGCTGAAGTTAGGTTAGATGAAGTTTGGTTAGGTTATGTTAAGTTAGGTTAGGTTAGGTGAAGTTAGGTTAGGTTAAGTTAGGTTAGGTTAGGTTAGGTTAGGTGAAGTTAGGTTAGGTTATGAAAGGTCAAGTTAGGTTAGGTTCTGTAAAGTTACGTTTGGTTAGGTTAGGTTAGGTTGAGTTAAGTTAGTCCAGCGGATTAGGTTAGGTTAGGTTAGGTTGAGTTAGGTTAGTCCAGCTGATTAGATACGCAGGAACATGGCGGCTCATCCCTCCTGACGGCACAGAAGACCCACATAGTTTTCTCTACATGTCCGTGCTGAGTGTGTGTGTGGATTGGGAGGAAATGAGTAAAGTAAAGAACGAAGAAAGAGTGTAAAATGGAAGGCGTGGGGGGAATACTGACGGGGTGAGAAATATTGTATGTGAGAGAGGATGGAAAATAATGACGATAATAATTGAGGTAACGAATAAAAATGGACAAAAATTCTTATATAAAAAATGACATATCAAAAGGAACAATTACTATAAAAATAATAATGATAATACACGCAAAAGTACATAAATAGACAGGTAAACAGCAGGTGAATGAGCTACATGACAAATATATTAAGAAATTTAACTTAGTATCACTTTTTTCTTAGTTCTTTCTAAAACAAAATCGAATTACTAAGCAAAATACTTCCTCTACTTAATCCTCAACTTCCTGGAAAACCTAATTACGTACATAGCATAATATTTCCTTTCAGTTAATTCTTACCAGAGTTACTTCGCGTAAAGAGTATTGGAAGTGCCTTTTTAGAAGCCTCACCTGTACCCTCATTAACGACCGTCGTACCTGTAAAGAGGAAATATCGTACATTAGAATACATAATGACGATTAGAGATTAAACATAAAAGGAGAATGGTTAGTTTCTACACACACACACACACACACACAGACACACACACACACACAGACATATGACAGGTGGTTTTCCTCTCTCTCTCTCTCTCTCTCTCTCTCGAGTGTTTAGGTGAGAAACACTTATTCTTATGAGGTTCAAGGAGGTGTTGAATTTCTCTCTCTCTCTCTCTCTCTCTCTCTCTCTCTCTCTCTCTCTCTCTCTCTCTCTCTCTCTCTCTCTCTCTTTGTGGAATTTATTTATTTCAACTCAACCACTTTGTATCAATTTTACGTTTTCATGAATTCCAATCAATGTGTGTGTGTGTGTGTGTGTGTGTGTGTGTGTGTGTGGGCGTTGACAGTTCCCAGAAGGAGGTCAGAAGAGAAGGAATAAACAAAAAAATGGAACAGAATCATAAAATTATAGATTAATGTCAGCAAGCAATATAGGAGAGAGAGAGAGAGAGAGAGAGAGAGAGAGAGAGAGAGAGAGAGAGAGAGAGAGAGAGAGAGAGAGAGAGAGAGAGGTGTTCTGTCAATACTTCCAATAAAATACAAGAATGAAAATGTAAGATACGTGAAAAATGTATTAATTGGCTCATTTCTTAAAGTGACCTTGAGTTGTTTTAATATTCTACTTTATTGACTTCTTATGGATTATTCTTCTCCTTTAGCATTTTCTTGCCTCCCTTCGTCCTGTTTATTGCTGTTGTTGTTGTTGTTGTTGTTGTTGTTGTTATGGTTCTCTCTCTCTTCCTCCTCCTCTTGTTGTTCTTGTTCTTCTTTCTCTTCCTTACTTTTTCTTTTTCTTCATGTTCGTTTGTCTTGCCCCTAACGCTCTCTCTCTCTCTCTCTCTCTCTCTCTCTCTCTCTCTCTCTCTCTCTCTCTCTCTTTCTCTCTCTATCAGGCCCCCACTGAGATAATAGTTGTGGTAATAGGCCTAAGGGAAGGTAAATAGGCTTAGTCAGGGCAGGGCTTCTCTTACTGTGTCCCCTTCTCGAGTGGCGCTTCTCAAGAGTAACCAACACACTTTTTTTCCCCCTTTTGTGTACAATCTCTTGGTCCTTTAATAATATCTTTTTTTTTTTTTTTGTCTCTTCTGTCTCTTATTTTTGTGTGCACGTCTAGTAGTGGTGGTAAGGGGAGGGAGGGGTGGTGGTGGTGGTGGTGGTATGATCAGTTGTAATAATAGAAGTGGTAAAAGTAGTAGTAGTAATAGTAGTAGTAGTAGTAGTAGTAGTAGTAGTAGTAGTAGCAAGATAAAAATGAAATAAAATGCATGATACGTACAGTTACATGATCTTTCAAATATGCATAATAATAATAATGATAATAATAATAATAATAATAATAATAATAATAATAATAATAATAATAATAAAAATAATAATAACAAAAACAAAAGTAATAAAAATTAAAATAAAGTACTAACAAGTAAATAAATAAAAAGTACTGATCACATAAAAGCTTCATATTAAACTAATGACCTGACCTGACCCAACATGACAAGTAAAGACACACACACACTCCCCTTGACCTGAAGCAGCAAGGTGGAAATGACTGCGTGTTGCCCTCAAAGCGGGAGTGAAGTGTTCCGAGGAGGATGGAAAAAAAGAAAAACGAAAGAGTCTAAAAAGTTGAAAAAAGTGAGAAAGCGTTGAAAAAAAGATGAAAAAAGGGAGGAAAACACATTTACCTTATTCTCGGTAATGTGTCGCGGCGCAGGTAAGTTGGGAAGGGACGTTATAATGATCCATAATTAATTTTTCACTGTTACAAGATACAGAAAGGTTATTATATATATATACAGCAGAAGATATGCCCTGAGGGAGATGTGGTGATGAATGAAGAAGCTCTGGGCAGCACTCATGAAGCAGTCTGGGCGAGTCTTGGATATGAAACGTGTCATAACGAGGATAAAATGACGCTTTCTTATCATAATGTAGAAAAGTGTTATAAACTGCGCGCGTCTGTCATAAATCCGCTGGGATGCTGAGATTGTGGGTCCATCCTGTCTTAGCGGCTTATAACAGACGCTCCCACTCGCAAGATGGCCGCCTCACATCAATTCCAGCTGGTTTCAACGTAAGGTTTCATTCGGCGGGAAACAGCAGCTGAGGTGTGAACAGTGGAGAGGCCAGTGTTTAAGTAATTTGGTGTATAATCTCCGTCTATGATTACACTTTTTAGATACAGTACGAAATACCGAGTAATGAAGCAACGAAACAACGAAACGACACAGTGAATTGCAGTTATTGTGTTCTCTTTCTTATCTTATTGTTCGTTATCTCAATATAGTCTTACTACTGCCAATACTACAACCTGGTCTTATTTTTCTGTTTATTTACTATATACGACTTACTGCTTCATTACTACATATAATTCGCGTGGAACATTATTTTGTATTCACTTTTTCTAGCGGGGTTTTGGACTTATTTATTGATTTATTTATTCATTTATTTTTTTGAGGCAAGGATGTTAAGAATATTTTTGTTCCTTCCTGCTTGGAGTTGTGTGGAGTTTAGTAATGGTAGTAATAATAGAAGTGGTGGTGGTAGCGATGGTGGTGGTGGTGGTGGGACTAAACATCATCACCATCAACAACAACAACAAGGAAAAACAACAACAATAACCAAATCTCCAGTTTTCACAATTACAATCAAAGACAGAAGAAACTAAATCACAACCCCACAAAAAAAATAAAAAAACAATAAAAAAATACCATAATCCCTGAAATAAACAACCACCCAAGAAAATAAAAAGAAAAAGAAAGAAAAGTGCGAAAAAAAATGGCGATTCATCCGTAAACATTCGTCTGAAACATTGTACAGTACCTCTCCCTCTCTCTTCCTTATCTTTCTCATGTTCCTCCTCCTTCTCTTCCTCCTCTACCCTCCCTATCCTATTCCCAGACGCTGAAGTGACGAGTGGAGGCGAGACGCGTGCCTGCTGACTCAGGGGGGACGCTAGTGGGGTACAGGGAAGCTTTGTAGACACTGCTGCTGGGAATACTAGTGGTGGTGGTAGTGGTGGTGGTGGTGGTGGTACTAGTTCTCTTACTACTACTATTATTACTACTACTGCTTACATCATTAATACGATTTCTACAAGATACAATATAATACTCCTCCTCCTCCTCCTCCTCCTCCTCCTCCGCCTCCTCCTCCTCCTCCTACTACTACTACTACTACTACTACTACTACTACTACTACTACTACTACTACTACTGAGATAATGTAAAAAAATATTCTTTCAACATGAAAAGAACGCAGATAATTTTTTTTTTCTTTCATTTCCACTAGTGGGAGGAGGAGGAGGAGGAGGAGGAGGAGGAGGAGGAGGAGGAGGAGGAGGAGGAGGAGGAGGAGGAGGAGGAGGAGGAGATGAAAGTTGAAAGTGAAAATTCTTGAAGAGACGACGAATTTGAGTTAAAAAAAAAAAAACTGAAATAAAGAGAAATTCAGGTCAAGAAAAATCCTAACAACAAAAACAAAAACAAACAAAAAAATAAATAAATAAAATCACACATACACAAAAAAAAAAAAAAAAAACCGACGAAGGATTGCAAGAAAAATGGAGAGCAGGCTTTGAGGAGAGACGTAAACAGTTTATAGCGACCTTGACGACTGGCGAGGCAGGGAAAACATCTTGTTCGGAGGCGGTGGAGGTGAGGAGGAGGAGGAGGAGGAGAAGGAGAGGAGGAGGAGATATGGTGGTGAAG
>NC_087182.1:16094880-16117380 GCF_035594125.1 Scylla paramamosain
CCACCACCACCACCATCACCACCACTACCACTACCACCACAACTACTATTTCCATCACCACTTGAGACGATGTTACACACACACACACACACACATACACAGACACGGCCATCCTACATTAACTCCTGCTGTCACATCAAGCAGACACATTACCGCAAGGACATTGAAAAGTTCCCGGTAAGAAAGGTGTGTCGAGGGGCTTGATTCCCTTAAAAAGACACAACTTCACATACACCTGAATGACACAGATACAGCAGGTGTGTGTGTGTGTGTGTGTGTGTGTGTGTGTGTGTGTGAGTGTGTGTGTGTGTGTGTGTGTGTGTGTGTGTGTGTGTGTGTGTGTGTGTGTGTGTGTGTGTTTCCCTTCCTTGCTGTCCCTGAGTTTTTGAGGAAAATAATTAATCGGTTTAGTTGCCATAATACGAGGGGAGGACAAACTCTCTCTCTCTCTCTCTCTCTCTCTCTCTCTCTCTCTCTCTCTCTCTCTCTCTCTCTCTCTCTCTCTCTCTCTCTCTCTCTCTTCCCCTTACTGAGAAGATAATGTAGGTGAGTGGGTGTTTTTTTCTTCTTTGTCCTCTTTCTCTGTCTTTCCCTCTATGTCTGTCTTTAGGTGTGTGTGTGTGTGTGTGTGTGTAGTGTGTGTGTGTGTGTGTGTGTGTGTGTGTGTGTGTTACATATATACAATGACTGTTTATCTATATCTGATTGTTTGTATTTGTCTTCAGGTCCCCCCTCTCTCTCTCTCTCTCTCTCTCTCTCTCTCTCTCTCTCTCTCTCTCTCTCTCTCTCCCTCTCTCTCTCTCTCTCTCTCTCTCTCTAGCACAAAGCCACTTGGTATGAGGCAAGTGTCATCTAGCTCTACAGCCGCCCTTCTCTCCATCCCTCTGCCCATCCCTCCAACTTCTGTACCGGCATACGCTGCACCACTGCTGAGTATAAAGAGCGGCTGCATGAAGTTCGTCTATACATTTTTTCTTTACTATCCAAGCGGACTTCACGCACCGCTGGCTTGCACGGGACCGAAATACTAAAAAGGCTTCCTGACGCTGCCTCTTATTGTGGGTAAATCCAATACATGGTATATGGCGACCAATAATGTGTGATTTTATTCATCTATTTTTTTAGTGGAAAGGAATATTTGATTTATATACAGCGGGAGAGATGTTTATGATGTTTCTTGATGTTGTCTTTGCTAAATATGGAAGTATGGGGATTAGAATACAAGGTCTTTCACTGCCATATGTAACTATTCACAGTACTAAAAGCAATGCATGGAATCTTTTTCTTTTTTTATATACAAGTAAGAAAGGGGACAGAAGCAATAGATTTTACAATTTCTGGGCACTGCAATGTTTGGATGTGGCCGCAGAACAGAAAATGTCTCCGAATAGTTAGTGATTCGGGAAAGATGAGTCAAATAGGAGTGAAAGGGTTTTAAATTAATAGATAACAAGAATGGTTGGTTTTCATATTGTCTCCTAAAATCCAGATTAAAAAAAAGAAAAGATTACATGACTTTTTAATGACTGAGAAGGATGACTGGCTTATACGTAGAAAAAAAAAAAACTTGGTGATTCCTCCCAGTGAAAAAAAAAAAAACTTGGTGATTCCTCCCAGTGAAGAAGAAAAAAAAAAAAACAGAAAGCTCATCAAAAGGAAAAAAAGAAAGTAATAATTGTTTTCATGACTAAGAGAATGGCTGACTTGTAATGAAGCGACCCGAAACTTAATCCCTCTTGACGCTGACTCACGGTAAAGACAAGATATATACAGTAACTAATAATAACAGTAAAAGTCACTCTAAAAAAGGAATGAAATGATGATGATGATAATAATAACACGACTTTCCTTAATTAATATGAATAACGACACTGGAATGAAAAGTAGTGAGTTAACGTGTAAGAGTTTGTCTGTTCCTTTGTTTTACAGACAGAAAAAAAAAAAAAATAAAAAATAAAAAAATAAATGATAATACGTAACTCTTGAATGGATAAGAAGAACGAACTTGAAATGAAAGTAATGAAAGCGTGTTCCTTTGTTTTATTGCAGAGAGAAAAGTGAGTGAGGTGAAAAAAAAAAACCCTCTTATTTTCACGTAGTCACTCTGACCTGTCGCTCCCACTAAATGTTTGCATTCAATGGAAGGCTACCTGTTGTGGAGGGAAGGGAAGAGAGAGAAGGGCAGGGAATGGAGGGGAAGGGGAGGGAAGGGAAGAGAATGGAAGGGAAGGGATGGAAGGGAAAGGAAGTGAAGGGAAGTTAGGAGAGAAGAGGGAATGGGAGAGGAGAGGGAAAGGAAGGGAAAGGAAGGAGAGATGAGAGGCAAAAGAACACAAAGGAAGGGCAGGGAAGAAGAGGGAAGGGAAGGGAAGGAATGAAAGAAGAGAGAAGTAAGGGTGGGAAGAGAAATCCACGTATGAGGGTAAAGGCCAAATGAAGGTTGGTAGTCGTACAGTGGCCAACCTTACGTACTTATTAAATTTACTGGAGATCTGCTTTATGAAGTCCACAAGGCGAAGAACTGTTGTCCACACTAAATGTACCCCTGCGATACCTCTTACTGGGACAGGCAGTACAAGTGGACTCAAGATACACAAACATGTCAGGTATTAATCGTTTCACTGCTATTCAATATTTCCCTTAATCATCTATAATTTTAAAAAGGCTTGTTTTCTTTTATAATATAGTCTCTTAAGAACGTACGTCTGTAGTTCTCAAAGACTGCTCTACCCTCATATTCTTTTCCTCTTCATGTCCATCCAAACAATTTATTACAGTAGTCTCAGTGTTAATATAGGAGAGCATAGCAATAAAAGGGTTAACTGTTCCCACTTTGTTCACCTTCCATTTAAAACAAGAAAACAGTAAGTATTTTCAGTCTGATCCGTCACTTTTTTCCCATCATGCACACACACAAAATTAAGTGCTTGGGATGACATGAGTATTTTCTTCTGAAAGTCACAACGCAAAGTGGGTAACCTTGACAAGACAAGGTGCTTCTCTCTCTCTCTCTCTCTCTCTCTCTCTCTCTCTCTCTCTCTCTCTCTCTCTCTCTCTCTCTCTCTCTCTCTCTCTCTCTCTCTCTCTCCATGATCCTAGTCCCGACCTTTTCTTTGTTTTATCTCTCTCCCTCCCTAATCCTGACACCCTCTCTCTCTCTCTCTCTCTCTCTCTCTCTCTCTCTCTCTCTCTCTCTCTCTCTCTCTCTCTCTCTCTCTCTCTCTCTCTCTTCAACATGACCCGGATTAACTGATGACCTGTTCAACACACTCTTCATTTTGACCTCTGACCTGTTTTTGTGACCTCGCTTTTTTATTTTATTTTATTTTTTTTTCCATTTTTTTCCCTAATCCTGACACCCTCTCTCTCTCTCTCTCTCTCTCTCTCTCTCTCTCTCTCTCTCTCTCTCTCTCTCTCTCTCTCTCTCTCTTCAACATGACCCGGATTAACTGATGACTTGTTCAACACGCTCTTCATTTTGACCTCTGACCTGTTTTTGTGACCTCGCTTTTTTATTTTATTTTATTTTTTTTTCCATTTTTTTCCCTAATCCTGACACCCTCTCTCTCTCTCTCTCTCTCTCTCTCTCTCTCTCTCTCTCTCTCTCTCTCTTCAACATGACCCGGATTAACTGATGACTTGTTCAACACGCTCTTCATTTTGACCTCTGACCTGTTTTTGTGACCTCGCTTTTTTATTTTATTTTTTTTTCATTTTTTTTTTTTTTCCATTTTTTAACAGCTGCCGCGGACACCGAACACTGCCGCCGCATCTCTATTGACGCCGTACTGTATTTCTGCCTCAAATTCCCCGCATCGTGAATGAATAACCGTACGAACTGTATGGTGGATTATTTTCTGTGCTTCCCTTTGCATTTTGGTACCAGTAATTGATTGAGATGATTAATATATATTTTTTTCTCCGGTTCAAAATATTTTCTCCGTCATTCTTTCTCTGTAATTCCCCTTGTGACTAATGAATAAAATGAATGGCCCTGAAAACGCGGCACGCAGGATTATTTCTACATTTCCCCACGGCTTTTAGTGAATTAAAAGTGCATGAATGGGTGAATTATGTTAGTGGTGCGGCTTTAACTGTGTAAGGGATATCGTAGTACGCACGCACAGTAGCTTAACCCTTCCACTGCGATACGAAACAATTAACAGCACCAGAAGTAATATATGAAATCTTTATAAACATCTACAAGAAGGGAGAGGGTACCGGTCGTTTGTCTATTTTCTGTTGAATCTAAGTATCCTAGTGTTTGGCTAACGCTTCTGGCTTTATTGATCTATTGACTGGCCTCTAATGAATCTAGGTATAGTGTTTGGCTGGGACTTCTACCTATACTGAACTCCTGTCTGTTTTTTTAATCCTTTGACTGCTAATTGGTACACCTTTATTTAACTATTAATCACTTTGGGACAGGTATAGTGTTTGGCTGGGACTTCTACCTATACTGAACTCTTGTCTGTTTTTTTAATCCTTTGACTGCTAATTGGTACACCTTTATTTCAACTACTAATCACTTTGGGACATCTTTACTTGTTCTACAGCCACCTCCAGTCTTTAAATTAGGTAGAAATTGTAGTCTGTTCTTTTTAATCCCCTTCTTTCTTGTAGATGATTATAAGACTCCATGCATTAATGATGGTAGCGAAAATTGTTTAGTATCACAGTGAAAGGGTTAACTAAAGAAGCTAAGTACCTGGTGTTTTGAGCGACACATGCAAATATATTGATCTCTTGTCTGTTGTCTTATGAATCTAAATATCGCGGTGTTTTGGGCGTCACATACAGCTTTACTGATCTCGTTTGTTCTCTGGGGAATTTAAGTATCGTGCTGTTCTGGTGACATGTCTGCCTTTACTGATGTCTTGTCTCTTGTGTAAGGAATTCATCGCGGTGCTCTGGCCGACACACCCCGCCGTGCTCATCCACCGCGTGCCGCACGGTTGTTATTGCCACGCCTCAGACATGGAAATTTACAAAACAGAGCAATAACAGCCTCGCATTGCTCGGCCACGCAGTAAGAGCCTCAATTTCCACGTCAAACCGCAAAGCTGAATACTGAACACGATAACACCACAGCGCCCACCTTCCGTGAAATGTAATACCTACTTATGCATGCATCTTTTATAAGTTCCTGCGTAAAATTCTAATCGGATTAATTTCTATCACTTCTCTGTCTGTCTGGAGTTTTCACAGCGATGATGCTCAATTATGGAGAAACATTAGCGCTGTTTGATAAATGCTCACCAGTAATACCAGACGAAAAATAGCGAGATAAAAAGGAAATGCGAGTCTATAAGATAAGAACATATTGTAATTCAAAGGGGCGGCGCAGAACACGGCGGGGCTGGCGTGTGGAATCCTAAGTCGTACTGCTCTTGCCCCAAAAGCCGTTGTGTGACCATTGCTTGCTGCACACCGCGGTCTGGTAACCTCCTTCAAGGCCCTTCACTGACAGTCGCCTTGGTAGGTAATGTCATGTTCGATACAGTGTTCGAAATGTTTCAGTAGCCTTTGTGACTTCCCGGAGCAACTGCACGTGGTTTAGAAAGGCAAGAACACGCTGGGAATGTCTGGAATGCTTGGCCACGCACGGTTACCTCAAGGAGAAACGTTATGATCTGGAAAATGACAACAAGATTTCACTACATTCTGTAACATCATTCCTTAAGACCACTGCGCACTGCTTCGTAAGGTGCCTCGTTGTTCTTGATCTTTCTGTAGCCAGTGAGAACAAAAAGAGAAACAACAAATAAAGGAAAAAAAAACAACTTCCCTCAACCAACAGGCAATAACAACGGTCATTTTTTCGTAAGGTGCCTCGCTGCTCGTAATCTTTCTGTACCCAACGAGAATGAAAAAGACACACACGAAATAAAGAACCGACTTCTCTCTACCGACAACCAATAGAAACCCAATCTACTCGTAAGGGGAACTTAAGACTGGTCACTGCTTCGTAATGTGCTTCACTTTCCCCAATCTTTCTGCGCCCAACGAGAATGAAAAAGAGAAACACCGAATAAAAATCAACTGCTACGACAAACAACCAATAGAAACACAATCTACTCGTGACATGACTTCAGACCGGCCAGTTAGGAGGCAAGGAAGGGGCGGACGGAGGCTGGTGAAAGCGTAAGAGAGGCTTGCTGGCGTGAGGAAAGGAAACGGGTGCGCTTTTTGTCCCCTCGCTTCGCACGCCGCGCCGCCACCTGGTCACCCGCCTCACTGCATCGGGAAACGGTAAAGATAGAACGGCGGCTCAGACCCACAATGTCGATAATGCAGTACAACGCAATGCAGGATTAGAATGTAGCTATCAATTCTCTCTCTCTCTCTCTCTCTCTCTCTCTCTCTCTCTCTCTCTCTCTCTCTCTCTCTCTGTGTGTGTGTGTGTGTGTGTGTGTGTGTGTGTGTGTGTGTTTCTCTTATCTTTTATCTCTCTCTCTCTCTCTCTCTCTCTCTCTCTCTCTCTCTCTCTCTCTCTCTCTCTCTCTCTCTCTCTCTCTTTCTGCTATGTGAACCTCTCTTTCTGTTTCCATGTACTACCTCCATCCCCACCCATTCTCTCTCTCTCCCTCTCTCTCTCTCTCTCTCTCTCTCTCTCTCTCTCTCTCTCTCTCTCTCTCTCTCTCTCTCTCTCTCTCTCTCTCTCTCTGATACAAGAAAATAAAATGTAATAAACTGTACATAAAAAAAAAATAAATAAATAATACCAGACATTCCACAGCAACAAAAACAACTGGAAAAATACACAAAACTAAATCACAAGGCTGGGAATTTGAATAGACACACAAGAGAGAGAGAGAGAGAGAGAGAGAGAGAGAGAGAGAGAGAGAGAGAGAGAGAGAGAGAGAGAGAGAGAGAGAGAGAGAGAGAGAGAGAGAGAGATTCTGCATTATCTTGTCATGAATGTTTCTGACAGAGAGGAATAGAGAGAGGAAAGGAGGGATGAGGGAAAAAAAGAGGGAAAAAAACGGTAGAAAATATACACGAGAGAGAAAGCAAAAAAAGAAAGAAGGAAAGAGTGGGAGAAAGAAAGAAATGGTTAAAAAAAAAGGGGCGAAAGAGCAGAGAAGCGCAAGAAGGAAGGAAAGAGGTGGTGGAAGGGAAAGAAAGAGAAGGAGGGAGGTATGAAAAAAAAGGACGAGAAGGGAAAAAGAAACCTAAAAAAAAAAGAGAAAAGAGAGAGAGACAGAGGAAAAAAACGAGAGAAGAACGATAGAATAGAGACAGAAAGAGAGAAACAAGGAAACGAAGAGGTAGAGGAAGAAAGAGAGAAGGAGACGGCAGAGAGAGAAAAAATAAGAAACAAAAATACGGCAGAAGAGACACAAAGACGAAGAAAAAAAAAAAGAATTCTACTGTGGTGAATTGAGAAAATGCACACAACATGAACCTTAATGGCGCAGGGATAACGAAAGGCGTCCAGTAAACAGACAGTGAAGGGACTAAATGATGAACTTTTCCTGGGAGACCAAAACACGGAGACTCTTCACGGAAAGAAAAAAAAAAGATAGGAAAAAGAGAAAGAAAATAGACAAAGACGAGTTGAAAGTTTTATGTACGATGATGAGAGGAAGAAGAAGAGTAGGAGGAGGAGGAGGAGGAGGAGGAGGAGGAGGAGGAGGAGGAGGAGGAGGAGGAGGAGGAGGAGGAGGAGGAGGAGGAGGACGAATAGAGACAAAGAATTAACAGGGAGGAGGAGGAGGAGAAGGAAGGAGGAGGAGGAATAGAGACAAAGAACAAACAGCAACAGATCTGTAGGCCCTTACGAGATTGTCCGTGATAAGCGACACTATCTGATCTGACATGAGAGATGCTGGATATTAAAGGAGGAGGAGGAGGAGGAGGAGGAGGAAGAGGAGGAGGAAGAAAAATGTTGAGATGTGACAGCCTTCCAGAGAGAGAGAGAGAGAGAGAGAGAGAGAGAGAGAGAGAGAGAGAGAGAGAGAGAGAGTGTTTCAAGACAAAAGTAAATACAACTAGAAACGAAAACGTAACGAACAAAGAAATTGGAAAGAAAACAAAGCATCGACGGGAAACTCCAGTAAATTTACAACAACAACAACAACAACAAGAAAAACAGTAACAACAGCAATTTTACTCAACACTCGTACATATTATCTCTTCGTCCATGCATTTATTCAACTCCACGCATACATACACGAAAATAAAACGAAATCTATCCACTCCTTATAATACAAATCCATTTTTCTATTTTCGAAGCGATCACCGAAGCTTCACATTTAAAGGTTAAAGGTTCGATCCGCTCAAGTGAAAAAGATCCACTTCTATCACTGTTCGAGACTCAGTGAAGCATCGAAGCGTCACTAGAGACAT
Source organism: Scylla paramamosain (assembly GCF_035594125.1). NCBI lineage: Eukaryota > Metazoa > Arthropoda > Malacostraca > Decapoda > Portunidae > Scylla > Scylla paramamosain. The sequence goes on from NC_087182.1 coordinate 16,103,233, forward strand.
TTCAAACCCGAGTGTGAGTGAGCGAGTGAGTAAAAAGAGAGAGCGAGCTTTAAAAAGAGAGGAAAGTGAGATACTCAGACTTCACTGATATAGAGTATGTTTTATATAATGGTTCTCTCTCTCTCTCTCTCTCTCTCTCTTTCTCTCTCTCTCTCTCTCTCTCTCTCTCTCTCTCTCTCTCTCTCTTTTCATGCTCACATTAAATCACCATCATTATATTTTGTGAGCATTTTTTTTATAGTCATCATCGTCATCATCCTTTCATTCATTCATAAATCGTGCAACTCATCTCTCTCACCCCCCCCCCTCTCTCTCTCTCTCTCTCTCTCTCTCTCTCATTAATCATAGCACAGGTAATAATAGTAATAGTAATGATAATAATAACCGGCTGGTGCTTCAGTCCAATCAGCCACGGTCGCGTTATGCTAATCACATCATGCCATTACACACTGCAATACACCACACCACACGCCACTCGCCTCTCGCGCCAGTCACCGTCACAAGCAGCCTCTATGATTACAATGGAGGTTACCACATGCACCACGCCACACGCACCACATCAGAGACACATGCAGGATTCCTCTCATGTCACTGTCACCTTCACTACATCACTAACAGCCTCTATAATTGCACGTAATACATCTACAACACCAAAGGCAGGATTTGTTTCTCTTGTCACTGTCATCGTTACTACATTACTACTGACCTCTATATGTTACGATAAAGGAAGGTGTTCGCTAACTTCCATCTTTCATATTTCTCACCTGCTCGTCTATTTCACATCTGACGAGAATAAAAGACTTGTTATCTTATCTGTTTTATCTAGTTCTCTTTCTGCCTTCCTGATTATAAATGAATAAAAGGAATAGGGTTTATTTTTCTTTGATTTTAATAGGTCATAGTGTGGATTCTCTCCTATTTCATGTTCTAGTCCCTATTTTTTTTTTTTCCATTTTAAGGGGATCATAGTGTAGATTGTCTGATTTAGTTCCCGTTTATATTTATATCATTTTAAAGGATCAAGTGGATTCTCTCCTATTTCTTGCTTCAGTACATGTTTATTCCATTTCAGTTTAAGGAATCATATGCATTGTCTCCTTTTTCATACTCTAGTCCCTGTTTACCTACACTGGACCTAAGCCGAGTTGTGACTTAGCCTTTCAGCAGAAAACAGCGGCCCTTCTATGTGTCTCTGTGTGTGTGTGTGTGTGTGTGTGTGGGAGAGCTGGATGTAAGTACGTATGCATGTTTTATAAGGGGACTGCCACGTGTACGCCTCCTGACTCCTCGCAGCTGTCTTCATGGTCCAAGAAAGATATTATCCAGGAATTTATCTTTACTTATGTTATATATTGTTATGGTTCAATAAATACATGATCTAGAAATCTATCCTTATGTTATATTCTCAAGGTCCAAGAAGGAATTTATCGACGCCTTTTCCTGAAGAATAGACAAGGTGAGGTATAAGTAAAATGTTATACCACGGAATGTCCAATACAGGTAAATGTCAGTACAGGTGAGTCTTGATCCGTGACTACCAAGGCGTGACGTGAAGTTCGTGTTACAGTTACAGGAATTGGGGGTAAACAGTGTATGAGTTTTGTGACTTTTATGTAAATTTAATGTAAAACTCTCTCTCTCTCTCTCTCTCTCTCTCTCTCTCTCTCTCTCTCTCTCTCTCTCTCTCTCTCTCTCTCTCTCTCTTGGCATTTGTTCGTAACCTTTAACTTCTTTCATTCATTGCTTTCCCATTCAACCCCACGCCCTCCGCCTCCTCCTCCGCCTCCGCCTCCTCCTCCTCCTCCTCCTCCTCCTCCTCCTCTTCCACTGTTGACACATTCACTAATCAATAACCAATGAAATATTTCGACTGCTAGACATCAATTCGTGTTACTAAAGCTTTTCAATATTACCAAGAATATAAAGAAAGAGAAGAATGGAATAAAATTAAACATCGAATTAAAAAAACATGATGATACGTAAATATATGAAAGTGAAAGAAAACGGATGACACAAAAAACGGGATTGGATTCCCTCCTTTTCCTTTTACCAGTGATCAGCAGTTTTTAATTCCTTTAAGCTTTGAGTCCCAGAGAGAGAGAGAGAGAGAGAGAGAGAGAGAGAGAGAGAGAGAGAGAGAGAGAGAGAGAGAGAGAGAGAGAGAATTAATATTATTTCAGTGTTCTTTATTCTTTCGTAACTATCGATGAATGCAGGTGACTAACGAATAGAATCGCCGGTGAATAGTGAATGCTCCGCCAGCCACAATGATTTATGAGTGAATAATGGAAAGAAAAAGCAAATTAAGTGGCATGATTCATTGTCAGGATTACCCCGTGTACTGTGCAGTGTGTGTGTGTGTGTGTGTGTGTGTGTGTGTGTGTGTGTGTGTGTGTGTGTGTGTGTGTGTGTGTGTGTGTGTGTGTGTGTGTGTGTGTGTGTGTGTTATTGGTATTCTCTCTCATTTATTTATGCATTTATTTATTGGCCTTTGAGTGTGTGTGTGTGTGTGTGTGTGTGTGTGTGTGTGTGTGTGTTATATTCAGTTTATTACGACTTCATTTTGAGAAGCGTATACACACAAACACACACACAGACATACACACACACACACACACACACACACACACACACACACACACACACACACACACACACACACACACACACCCCATTAATCATAATAAGCCTTGCACGTGTGTGGGCGCTCCTAAAGACACACACACACACACACACACACACACACACACACACACACACACACACACACACACACACACACACACACACACACACACACAGAAGTTGCATGTACACGTAAAATCAAGTCCATCATAATTTCACACACACAGACACACGCACACACACACATACACACGCACGCACGAGCAATAGACGGCAGAAATAGCATGGCAGCGTAAAAAAACAATAGCAGACTTTGCGTGGCGTCGATCATTTGCGGTAAAGCGTTTCTGTTTCTCTTTATTCACTTTTCCATTCTTTTTTTTTTCTCTCTCTTATTTTGCGTCGTGGTGGAAATGCGGCCAAATTATCTTTTTTTTTTTTATTTTGGGGTAAAAATAAAAGAAGATTAAGGTTGATGGGAGCAATTTTTACAAGTGGAAAGAGTGAGAGTGAGTGGGAGAGTGCGCGTCTCTCTCTCTCTCTCTCTCTCTCTCTCTCTCTCTCTCTCTCTCTCTCTCTCTCTCTCTCTCTCTCTGTCAATCGAATTTCACAGCAAAGCGATCCCTAGAGAGAGAGAGAGAGAGAGAGAGAGAGAGAGAGAGAGAGAGAGAGAGAGAGAGAGAGAGAGAGAGAGAGAGAGAGAGAGAGAGAGAGAGAGAGAGAGAGAGAGAGAGATCCAAGTTGTCGGAAAACAAATGGAAGAAAAACACAAAATTGAAGTAAATTGACACAAATTACTTTCCAAAATAAAGAAAATCGTATAAGAAAAAAAATAAACAAAGAAAAGAAAAGAGGAAGAAGAAAACAGGCCAATAAAACAAGGAGGAGGAGGAGGAGGAGGAGGAGGAGGAGGAGGAGGAGGAGGAGGAAAAAGAAAAAATATGGAGAAAAGAACAGAAGGAAAAGAAAGGAAAGAAAGGATAGGTAAAGAAGAAGATAAGAAAGAAGGAAAATAGGAATATGGATGAAGAATTAGAGAGAACAGGAAGAAGAGAATGGAAAATTGAGGAAGGGAGAGAGGGAAGAAGGAAGAAGAGGAGGAAAAATGATGAAAGAGTAGGAAGAGGGAGGAAGAGAAGGGAGGGAATGGAAAAAAAGGGAGAAAGGAGGAAGAAGGGAAGGGAAAAATGTAAAGCGAGGAGGGAGAAAAGGGAGACGGGTAAAATGTAAGAAGAAGAAGAAGAAGAAGAAGAAGAAGAAGAAGAAGAAGAAGAAGAAGAAGAAGAAGAAGAAGAAGAAGAAGAAGAAGAAGAAGAAGAAGAAGAAGAAGGAGAGGAGGAGGAGGAGGAGGAGGAGGAGGAGGAGGAAAACCAACAACAACAACAACAACAACAACAACAACAACAACAACAACAACAACAACAACAACAACAACAACAACAACAACAATAACAAAATCAAACGAACAAAAAGAAAAAAAAGGAAAATAATAAGCCGAAAAAGGGAAGAAAGAACAGAAATTAAAAATAGGACGAGGAGGAAGAGGAGGAGGAAAATTGAAGTGGAAAAGAGAGAGAGAGAGAGAGAGAGAGAGAGAGAGAGAGAGAGAGAGAGAGAGAGAGAGAGAGAGAGAGAGAGAGAGAGAGGAAAGGGAAGAAGGATGGAAGAGGAAAGGTCAGACCATGAATATTTGAACACCATTGATCGATCTTGTTCTTGAAGCTACAATTCCTTCACTCTCTCTCTCTCTCTCTCTCTCTCTCTCTCTCTCTCTCTCTCTCTCTCTCTCTCTCTCTCTCTCTCTCTCTCTCTCTCTCTCTCAGGGTCATGCAAATTACAGGTAAAGTTAATGAGCTGCACACCTGCCCTTTCGTCCCCTCACTCACCTTGACTCATTCACCTGTACTTGATGAGCAGGTGAGTATGTGAGCGTGTGAGTGAAAGTGTAAATAGGAGAGAGAGAGAGAGAGAGAGAGAGAGAGAGAGAGAGAGAGAGAGAGAGAGAGAGAGAGAGAGAGAGAGAGAGAGAGAGAGAGAGAGAGAGAGAGAGAGAGAGAGAGAGACTGGGTGTTTAACTATATTGGTAAATGAGTGTATATGTGACTGAGTGACTGACTGACTGACTGACTGACTGACTGAATGGATAAATGAGTGAAAGAATGAAATTAGTGTCTGGCTAAATTATCGTGTGACTGACTGGTTGATTCATCGAGTGAGTGACTGACTGATACCTAGAACCATAAACGCAACACACTGAAGCAAAAACAATACAAATAAATGGCCACAAGTACATATTTATCACTAACAAAAATACCCCTTATAAAGTACAGCTCCTTTTAATTAATATATTGCTTAACGGAATAGAGAGATAACGGATAATGGTTGACAAAAATGAAATAAGGAACAAAGGATAAAGAAAAGAGAAAAACTTGAAAGAAGAGAGAGAGAGAGAGAGAGAGAGAGAGAGAGAGAGAGAGAGAGAGAGAGAGAGAGAGAGAGAGAGAGAGAGAGATTCATTGAACGCATTCTTTCCTACCTTTAGATGCCTAACATTTTTTCACTCTGAAGGTTACATGTGTCTGTGTATTTCATTTCATCTGCTTCACATATTTCTCTCTCTCTCTCTCTCTCTCTCTCTCTCTCTCTCTCTCTCTCTCTCTCTCTCTCTCTCTCTCTCTCTCTCTCTCTCTCTCTCTCTCTCTCTCAGGTGGGATCACATTACCTGCCGCGCGGACACTGAACCAATACGTGCATTCATTATTTTTCATTCTCGTCTTTCATGTAAAAGAGAAACAAAAATAAAAATTGGCGAGTCTTTCAAGTGGTGGCCGCGGTTGCATCTGAAACCAGAGCGGACTTGAGGGAAAGTATTGGTGCAAAAGTCTATTCGTGTAAAACTGAGACGAGGATGGACAGGGGAAGCAGTGGAAGGCAAGAATAATGAGTAAAATTTTGGTATACTCGGATTAATATGAAACTCAAACCGGCGGAAAAATAAAAATAAAAAGAAAGAAAGGAAGTAAAAGGGATAATTATAAAACCAGTAAGAAAAAAATGTAGCTATAAGTAAAAATGATACACGGAAGGAATGAAATAGTAATATAAGAAGGAATATTTGTTAATGAAGACACTGCAGTCCTAATATACATACCTACAATACTACAATACAGGTGTTAAGGACAGGTGCGTGTACTGTGAATAATATGACATTTGTACAAGATGAAATTGATACGAGGAACCACGATGGAAATACAAGTAAAAAAAAAGAAAGAAAGTGTAGATTAAGACATTAAAATTTAAATACGTACAATGAAGACAGATGTATGTAAGGTGAAAAATACAACACTTGCACAAGATAAAAGTGATACGAGGAAGCACGGTGGGAATACAAGAAGGAACACCTGTTGATTAAGACACTAGATTTTAATTGCATATAATAAAGGTACTAGGGACAGGTACTTTGACTAAGATACAAAAGAAACCATGACGACGAACACTGATATAAGAGTAAGATAAAGATGGGAAGAGACTTATGTAATAGATATAAAAGAAGTAATCCTAACCTACCCTAACCTTATCTAACTTAACCTAACTTAACCTAACCTAACCTAACCTAACTTAACCTAACCTAACCTACCCTAACCTGATCTAACTTAACCTAACTTAACCTAACCTAACCATTAATTCGCCCGGCACCAAACTGAGTTACTGATGAATGTGAATAGCTTGCAAACACTCGATTCGGTTTGAGTTACCAGTAAAGGATCGTATGTAAGGCAAGGGAGTTAAAATACTTATTTTCAGTAAAGGATCGGCTTGTGTTATCAGCAAAGAATCATAAGGGGTATTAAAATCAACCAGCATCATCAGTAAAGGATCATAAATGGTGTAAGAGAGTTAGAATCGCCTTGTTATCAGTAAAGGATCATAAGGAGTATTAGAATTAACTTATATTATCAGCAAAGGATCATAAGTGGTATTAGGATTAACTTGCATCACCAGTAAAGCATCGTAACTGGTAAAAGGGAGTTAGAATCGCCTTGTGTTACCAGTAAAGCATCATAAGTAGTAGAAGGGAGCTAGAATCGCCTTGTTACTAGTAAAGGATCATAAATGTTATAATGGAGATAGACTTATTTCAGAAAAAGGATCAAAAGAGATGTAATGAAGTTGGAATCGCCTTGTGTTACCAGTATAAGCGGAAGTACAACTCAGTGTGCATTACAAAGACAGGAGGTGTGAATAATTACATAAGTTGGAATCAATTGGCATTAAGAGGAGAGGAATTAACAAGAGCGCTGCGCCACAACAGCAAGGCTCAGCGCGCCGTGATGAGTGTAAGTATTAACGGAGGATAAGAAGGATTTATAACGGACTGAATACTACTTATAGCAAACCAAACAATGAGTCACGAGCCAAGTACAAGGGAAATACTATGAAAAGAACGCGGAAATTTTACAGCCTTCCGTTATTACATGTGAAAAAACTGAATGTCACATAATAGCGTGTTGCATTAAAAAAAATCATATACAGCAACAAATAGAAAAAGCAATAAAGGTATCACTGGAAATTCCTGTCTTTACATCCAGCCAATGACAAAAACCATATTAAAAAAAAAAGACACTGAATTATTTTAACATGTACACATCTCATAAAAATACACACACACACACACACACACACACACACACACACACACACACACACACACACAGACCTTATAACGTGTAATTCATGTAAAAATGTCATATATATATATATATATATATATATATATATATATATATATATATATATATATATATATATATATATATATATATATATATATATATATATATATATATATATATATATATATATATCGATTAAGAAAAAAAACAAAAATTCACTGAAAATTCTATTGTTTATATGCAGCCAATAAAAAAAAAGAAAAAAAAAACGATATAAAACACAATGCTTTGTTTCCACACATAACATTCAAACCTTGTAAAAAATACAGCAAAAATAAGAGGAAAAAACAACAGGGGATTCCCATGTTACGTATGCAATATTTACGTAAAGTGACCAGCCCCGCCTTGCATAAGGGGCGACGTGGCACCTGGCGGGCCGAACAGGTGTGGCGGGGCCGAGGTGGCGGGCCGAAGGTATACCGGTAGATCAGGTGACGCCACACTGGGCCCTCCTCACTCCCTCACACCAGGACAGCTTGGACCACCCGGCCACACTCAGTACCGGTCCACGCTTCATGTGTCCAATGAAACTCCACGTTGATAAAACCACTCACGTTTTCACGACAATGAGGGTCAATTTGTGGGTAAAATTAAGACTATTCAACAGCCCCAAAAAATCATACGAAAGAAATAAGAATAACACTGATCATAATAACAATAATAATAATGAAATAAGCAAATAAATTACACGTTCTATTAAGAGTCATTGCAGGAACTATATTTTAAAGAGTCAACAGTTTGCGGATAATGTTACGAGTAAAACCATTCAACGTAAAAAAGAAAAGTCTCAAAAAATCACACTAAGTAAAAAAAAAAAAAATCACACTGAGGAAACGAAACAAAAAAATAAATAAAAAAAATATCATACTGAGAAAAAACAACAACAACAACAACAACAGCGATCACAATAACACTGAAATAAACAAGCAAATCAAACACTCTATCGAAACTCAACGAAAACGAGCTACATTTTAAGAATCACTGAACGTCAGCGTGATGATGTATTCTTTTCAAGATGTCTTTGTGGCTCGTAATTTTGTATCTTACGAGCGGCGCAGTCTCTTATTTTCTACGATTTTCCGACAATTCACTTTATGAGGCGCTGTTATGTACGAGTGTGTGTATCAGGTGTAGTTACTGCTTGTGGAGTTAGAGTAGTGGTGGTGGTGGTGGTAGTAGTAGTAGTAGTAGTAGTAGTAGTAGTAGTAGTAGTAGTAGTAGTAGTAGTAGTAGTAGTAGTAGAATAATTGCTGTTGTTGTTGCTGTTTCTGTTGTTGTTCTTCCTCTAGTTCTTATTATTTTTTTTCTTCTTGATCCGCCTCCTCTTCCTACTTCTCCCCTCCTTCTTCTTCCTCCTTCTCCTCCTCCTCCTTCTTCTTTTCCTCCTCACCGTCTTTCCTTCGTCTTGTCATTCATCACCATTATTTTTCTTTCCTCGTCTTGAACCAATCTCAGCAGAAAAAAAAAAAAAAAAAACATTCAATTCTTCCACTCCTTCAGCAACACACTTCATTCCAACTCACTTCACGTCCCTCCAAAAAAAAAAAAAAAAAAACGAGAAAAAAAAAAAAGCAAATCACACAAAAACACAGGTTCCGTCAGGTCGGGTGGATACGATGTGGAGTGGCTTGTGAGAGATGACCAGCATTTTACTCCTATTTCTTTTTTTGCAGGTTCATTTACTCCATCAATAAAGGCAAACATCACATTCGCCTACAGGTGTTTGCCGCGCCAATAGAGAAAAGTTGATATCAATCTGGGTATCATTTTTTTTTATAGTTTTAATTAATGTTTTTTTTTATTATTTTTTTTTTATTTTTTTAGTGGGTTCTATTTTTCTTCCCTTTTTTTCTTTTTGTCAAGGAGGTGAATCCGTAATCCGGTTAAACGAGAATGTGTTATATATCCGGTTTACTTGGCTTAAGAACTGCGTCTCTCTCTCTCTCTCTCTCTCTCTCTCTCTCTCTCTCTCTCTCTCTCTCTCTCTCTCTCTCTCTCTCTCTCTCTCTCTTACTGTTTCTCATTCTCTGTTTCCTATTTTCGCTTCACTCTTCACCTCCTTTCCTCCCCTGTCTCCCTCACTTCCTGTTTCTATCTTCCATTTTTCTTTCCCTCCGTCTCTCCTTATTTTCTCATTTCCTCCCTCTCCCTTCTTTCCTCTCCCTCTGTTTACTATTCTTCTCAGTTCCTTCCACGAAAACAAGGAGAGCTGAATAATTCCTTCGCAGAAACAAAATTGGGGGAAAACAGATAATTATTTACGATTATTTTAACAGAAGAGAAGAGACGAGAGAGAGAGAGAGAGAGAGAGAGAGAGAGAGAGAGAGAGAGAGAGAGAGAGAGAGAGAGAGAGAGAGAGAGAGAGAGAAAGAGCCAACCCATCATAAAGACAAACACAGACAAGCAAACAAACAAACAGACAGACAAAGAGAGACATCAACAAAGAGACAAAGAGAAAGACGCACAAGGGAACAGATAAAGAGAAACGGAGAAATACATACGCACTTACGTACATACATAGATACATACATATACCATACACACACAGACAGACAGACAGAGAAATAAACAAACAGACAGACAGACAGACAAAGAAAGATAATAATAGAAAATACAGACAAAACTGGAAGAAAAAAACAAAGAATTTCATGTTTTTTGGAGTTGAAAAGAGAGAAAAAAAAATATACTAAAAAAATTTGATGAATAGAGTAATGGGAATACGTACAAATAGCCGGAAAAAATCAGGAAAGGTAAGAATAGAGAAAATAAAGACGAAACTGGAAGAGAGAGAGAGAGAAAAAAAGAAAAGAAAAGAAACACAACCACATTCATAATCTCATGTTTCCGGAGTAAAAAAAAAAAAAAGGAAAAAAAAAATAAATAAGAGTAAAGCAAGACTAAAAAGTTAAAAGTAAAAAAAAAAGTAAAAAAAAAAAAAAAAGTTAAAAAAGAGAAAAAATAGTAAAAAAGAAAAAAAAAGTAAAATAATAGAAAAATTGTTTAGAAAATCTGATGAAGGTATGGATGTGAAGACGTCTGGCGCAGGTCTTCCCTCCTCCCTGTGGCGGAAGAGTGAAAGCACCAACGCCCCACCGCCCAGTGTGTGTGTGTGTGTGTGTGTGTGTGTGTGTGTGTGTGTGTGTGTGTGTGTGTGAAGCTTTGACGGAAATTCGACCAAAAATAAACGAAGTGGAAAAAATGAAGAATGATAAGATGGAGATGAGGATAAGATGTAGGAGGAGGAGGAGGAGGAGGAGGAGGAGGAGGAGGAGGAGGAGGAGGAGGAGGAGGAGGAGGAGGAGGAGGAAGAAAACGACGATCACGACAACGATGAAAACAAGGACAGGGAGGAGAACGAACAGAGAGAGAGAGAGAGAGAGAGAGAGAGAGAGAGAGAGAGAGAGAGAGAGAGAGAGAGAGAGAGAGAGAAGGCAGAGGAAGACAAGGTCGCAGGCGAGGAGGGGAGTGCGGAAGTGAAGATGAAGAAGGAGGAGGAGGAAGAGAAGGAGGATTACAAAGGATTACAAAGGAAGAACAGCAAATACCAGGAGACATGTTGGTCTATAACGAGGCAGAGGAGGAGGAGGAGGAGGAGGAGGAGGAGGAGGAGGAGGAGGAGGAGGAGAAACAGAAGGGCATGAGAAAGGATAAGAAGAGACAACACATGTTAATTCCACAGAGAAGGCAAATATCTCTTCTCTCTCACCAGGAGGAGGAGGAGGAGGAGGAGGAAGAGGAGGAGGAGGAGGTATACGAATAGAAGCAGGAGACAAAGAGTGAAAGCAAAAATAAGTAACCAAAAACCGGACGACAAAAATTATTCTTACCGGAGAGAGAGAGAGAGAGAGAGAGAGAGAGAGAGAGAGAGAGAGAGAGAGAGAGAGAGGATTTCTCATTATATATTCAGCCTACATTTATGCCATTGATTTCCGTGCACAGAGAGAGAGAGAGAGAGAGAGAGAGAGAGAGAGAGAGAGAGAGAGAGAGAGAGAGAGAGAGAGAGAGAGAGAGAGAGAGAGAGAGAGAGAGAGAGAGAGAGAGAGATTTTTCATATATTCATCTCTTTCTCTCACAAATTATTTTTCCCCTCTCCCTTCCCTCTGTTCTTTCCCTTCACACCTTTTGCTTTTTAATTTCCTCCTCTTCTTTACATTATTTCTTGTCAATATATTCCTTTTTTTAATTTTCTTTATCTCAAAAAATTTAATTCTTCAAGCATAACTTTTCATTTATTTTCTCTATCATAATTTTTCTTTGGTATATTACATTTCCTACCATCTTTTTCTTATTTTCCTTCTTTATCACATTTTCTTTCAATATCTTACAGTTCAAGGTTACTTTTCCCTCGATTTCTTTTTTTACTTCATGAAAATTTTCCTTCTGTCTTGCAATTCAGCCTTTTTGACATTTTTATACAAGTTTAACATAACCTTCCTTCTTTTTTTTTTCAAGGTTAATCATCTTCCTTCTCTTTCTGTTCTTTATTATCTTACATCTCTCAGACTACATACTTACTCGTATATCTAACATAAAACTCCACTGCTGATTGGTCTTCCTTAGTGTTCTATAGTGCTTCTCCTACACTAAGAGAAGAGCATGAAATATTACGAAGACACATCAAATAATTCCCTTCCTTTCAATTATTTCACATATCTTCCTTTAGATTAGATACCAACGTTCAAAGTCTACTGATGTTTGTCCTTCCTTTGAGTTCCCTTGCGTTCCTCCACTGCAGAGCAACAATATCACATGCATTACGAAACTATTAAATCATTCCACGTGTTTACCTTTACCATTTCACCATTTCTCTCTAGAATACACACCAAGGTTCAAACAAGTTCATTAATAGTTGCCCTTCCTTTGAGTTCCCTTGCGCTCGTCCACCACAATAGATCAACATTATCTATCAACAAGAAAGTAACAAATTATTCCCCTTCCTTTGTCTGCATCATCTAACGTCTCTTTAAACTACATATCGAGGTTCAAACTAGTACACTAATATTTGTCCTTCCTTTGAGTTCCCTTGCGCTCCGTCACCACAACAAAACAGCAACAATATCAAGCATAAAAGAAAAAAAAATCAAATTAATCCCCTTCCTTTACTTTTACTCTCCATGTCTCTTCAGATTATACACTAGCGTTTACAAGTCCATTAATATTTGTCCTTCCTTTAAGTTCCCTTGCGCTTCTCCAATAAAAAGAGAGAAACAGTATCAAGCATTAAGAAACTATTAAATCATTCTTCGTGTTTACCTTTACTATCTCACGTCTATAGATCAGACACCAAAGCTCAAACAACCCCACAGATATGTCCTTCCTTTGAGTTCCCTTACACTCCCACAATAAAAGAGCAACAATAACAAACATTACAAACCTTTACAATTTCACGTCCTTTAGATAAGACACCAAAGGTCACACAAGCCCACTAATGTTTGCCCTTCCTTTGAGTTCCCTAGCGCTCTTCCTTCTCCAGCAGAGAGCAACACCCTCTGGCATTAGGAAGACATACATTAAGGTTGAAAAAGAGCCCCACCAGACCACGTTTAGGAGGCACAAGTAACACGAGACGTAGGAAGGCGAGGGGGCAACACGGACGTCTTGGGAATGGAATGAAAGAGTGAGGCTCCCGGCAGACATGATTCGATCGTTTGGTGGGAAAGAAAGGGAGGGAGGGAGGGAGGGAGGGAGAGAGAGAGAGAGAGAGAGAGAGAGAGAGAGAGAGAGAGAGAGAGAGAGAGAGAGAGAGAGAGAGAGAGAGAGAGAGAGAGAGAGAGAGAGAGAGAGAGAGAGAGAGACAAAAAGAGACAAAAAGATAGACAGACAAACAAACAAACAAACAAACAAACAAACAAACAAACAAACAAACAAACAAACAAACAAACAAACAAACAGACAGACAAACAGACAGACAGACAGACAGAAAGACAGAGGAAGAGAAGGAAAGTAAAAAAAATAAAAAAATAAGACAATACTGATAACTGGATGGAGAGGAAGGGAAGAGAAGATAATTAAGAGCACATTTAAAGGGAAAAGGAGAGATACAGAAGAGATGGAAGAACAAATGGAAATGAAAGGAAAAATAGATAAATACGAAAGGAAGGAAAATAAGATAGATGGATGAATAGATGAACTAGAGAAGAGAGAAGTGAAAAAGTAGAGATGAAAACCCTTCCAAAAGACAAGAGGAAAAGAGAATAAAAATGAAGGAATAGATAGATAAAATAATGAAGGGGAGAGGAGGGCAGATTACAAGAAGGAGGGCAGGAAAAGCAAGAGATAAGGAAAATATAAATGAAGACATGAAGAAGCAGGAAAGATAAGAGATTGTGTGAAGAGCAAAGGGCAATAGAAGGAAAGAATGAACGAATGAAGAGAAGAAAATAAGGAAAAAATGGATGAAAGGGGAAAATATAGGGGAAAAAAAAGCTTCGGTGGAATATTGCAGGAAACAGGCAAGATTAGACCAGTTTGTCGGAAAAGGAAGAGAAAGAGAAAGATAGAAGGAAAGAATGCATAGAGGGACAAAGACGAAGGGTAGATAGAAGATTAGAGGATAAAGAAGAATTAATAAAGCGTAATGAAGAATGGATGAATAAATGTACTGATGAATGAAAGAAGGAGGAAAGGGAGGATAGGAAAGAAGGAAGGATAAGGAATAAGAAGGAATGAAAATGTACGGAAGTGAAAGAAAGAAAGGAAGGAAGGAAGGAAGGAAGGAAGGAAGGAAGGAAGAAGTTGGGATAAGAAAGAATGCAAAAATAAGAAAGTGAAAGGATAGTTTAGTGGAAAA
>NC_087182.1:16122380-16127380 GCF_035594125.1 Scylla paramamosain
GAGAGAGAGAGAGAGAGAGAGAGAGAGAGAGAGAGAGAGAGAGAGAGAGTTATTAATGAAAGAAGAAAAAACTGCACATTATGAATTTACCGTGTAATATTTAAGAAAAAAGAGGAAAATTTTAAAGAATTAGGGAGGAAAGAGGATGAAGTGTAATATATGCAAATGTAAAGCATATATAAAATAAATCATGGATAGAAAACGGAGATAAGTAAAAAGAAAATGGGAAATGTATCGTGTGTGATCTCTCTCTCTCTCTCTCTCTCTCTCTCTCTCTCTCTCTCTCTCTCTCTCTCTCTCTCTCTCTCTCTCTCTCTCTCTCTCTCTCTCTCTCTCTCTCTCTCTCAATAACAAAACACAGAAGCTCTATTGATTCTACTCACACATAAACACAATAAATAAACAAATACGTAAATACATAGATAAATAAATGGACGAAATAAAAAAAAAGGTAAAGAAGCAATTTTCAAAGACTTACTACCTCTAACGAAACAAATCTGTCACTCGTTACTGGAACCGAAATATTCCAACAAAAGAAGTTCAACAAAGGAAGAACAAAGCTGCGGAGGGATACAATTATGACAAAGAGAAAGAAAAAAAGGAACAAAAAGACAAATTCCATGAAAATTGAGATAAGTTGAAAAATATGTATAAAAACTTAAAATTTGACGTGAAACTAAAATAAAAAGAAACAAAGACTTATTTCATACATAAAAAAAAAGATAATGATAAAAGAACAGGCGACAATGGCGATAATTAGTTGAGCGAATGATAACAATGATAAAAATGGAACACAAATACAGAGGATATGCCAATTAAGAGATAATATCAATGAGAAGAGAAATTATTATAGACGTGTGTGTGTGTGTGTGTGTGTGTGTGTGTGTGTGTGTGTGTGTGTTGAAACTGCAGCATTATAAATAAGATAATAAATTTAACACTTCAGGCAGCCAGCGAATCACATGACACACACGCACACACACACACACACACACACACACACACACACACACACACACACACACACACACACACACACCGAACCCTCCCCATCATCAACATCTCATCACCACACGGGAATAACCTTCGAACCTCCACGGACTCCACAACACCACCACACTACCACACCACGGAGCTCAAACTAACTCACACACACACACACGCACACACACACACAAACACACACACACACACGTACACACGCACGCACCCACACAACAGTGCCATCCCAAACACGCCCATGGCTACGAGGAGTGCCAGCTGGGAGGGCCAAAATATCTGTGCCAAGACGATGTAATCTACCGAAGTGCCATTCAGAGGCTATCTTCTCTCCCTCACTCTCCCTCTCACTCCCTTGTCCCCCATAGGTTGTCCCCCCCTTTCTCCCTCTCCCTGTCTGTCTCGGTCGCTATCTCTCTCTCTCTCTCTCTCTCTCTCTCTCTCTCTCTCTCTCTCTCTCTCTCTCTCTCTCTCTCTGGGTCTTTGTAGTCAAGCTGTGACATAATATCGTGCTGGTGGTGGTGGTGGTGGTGGTGGTTAGGAAGGGAATGAAAAGTTGAGATAATATGTGTTGTTGATTTTTGTTTAATTTTCGTCTTCATTTCCCTTTTTTTCCCTCGTTTTCCTTTTTTCTTACTTGCGTGATAGCATCAACAAAAATTGCAGTAGCAACAACTACTACTACAGCAACTACTACTACTACTACTACTCCTACTACCACTGCTGCTGCTGCTGCGTCTGCTGCTACTATTTACGTAGCAACAACAATGCTAGCACTAGCAACAGGAACGACAAAAATAACTACTACTACTACTACTACTACTACTACTACTAATACTACTACTACTACTATAAAGAGAAATACTACTACTAGTACGCAATACACACACACACACACACACACACACACACACACACACACACACACACACACACACACACACACACACACACACACACTACCATCCATCATGCTACCCGTATAACATCACTTTTTGAATGCAGAGGCGAAGAGGAACACGTTAACCCACAAAACCATTCGAAGCAAGTCGAACAAACCTAATCTGACCACTTGAAATAAACCACATCAAACAATAATAATATTTTGTTGTAGTTCTTTGTCCAGGCTCCTTCGCACGTAAGAAAAGGAGAAGGAGAGGGTAAAACAAACAAGGTAGGGGCGGGAATGTGGGAGAGAGAAGGAGGACAAAGGGTAAACAAGGCCAAGGGCGATCTTCCCATGTTGTGCTTTGTTACATTGACTCTTAGTGGAATGAGGGTAAGATTGATTCAAAGTGAGGATGCTGGTGGTTGTGGTGGTGGTGATAGTAGTAGTAGTAGTAGTAGTAGTAGTAGTAGTAGTAGTAGTAGTAGTGATGCTGGTGGTGATGGTTATAATACTGTAGTAGTAGTAGTAGTAGTAGTAGAAGCAACAACAACAGCAATAACACGGAATAAAAGGAGCAACAAAAAATAATGAAAGCTTGCAACACACAAAAAAATAACAACAATAATAAAAATAACAACAACAATAACAATAATAATACAAACAACAACAAAAAAAACACCACCACCACCACCACCACCACCACCACGACCACCACAACAAACCAACCCAAGACCACCGACATCCTCGTTTTCTGTTCATCCTTGAGCGCCAACTCGCGTAATTATCTGAGGACTCCCGGATGACGCATTTCACAACAATGATCGCAGCCTTTACTGTGCTAATACCGCCCATTAGACCCAACAAAGGCCGCCAGTTTATCCAATTTTACCTTCACTCAGAATCAAGGGAGGGGAATTAGCGACAGACGGACGGAAAATGAAAACGGGAAGATGGGATGAAGGGATGGGGAGATGAGAATCTTGAGTTGCTCTTGCAAGGATGGGGGAAAAAAAATGTGCTGGAATGAAAGGAGGGTAAGAATGGAGATGAATGGGGAAAATGAGGCTGGAAGGAGGAGGAAAGAATGGGGTTTGTAGAAAGGTGGAAAAGGGAAGATGGAATGAAAGGGAAAAATGAGGTTTGAAAGGAGGGGGAAAGATAAGGTTTGGAATGATAGGAAAACTCTGGGAGGAAGGGAAAGGAAAGAAAGAAAGAGAGGAAATAGGGGTGGGAAGGAAGGGAAAACTGTGATTTGAAGGAAGGGGGGAAAATGGGATGAAGGAAAGGAAACGAAAGGTAAGACAAGAGAAAAAATAAAATAAAATAGAACATGCTGGAAATGAAAGTTAGGGAAACGACAGATACGAGTACTGAAGAAAAAAGGTAAATATACACGAAAGTGAATAACAAAATGACAGACTGTGATAAAGGAAAATACAAAGGGAAAAAAGAAAAAAAAATAGTTATAGAAGAATATACAAGGAATGAAAGTTAAGGGAAAGGAAAAGTAGATGATAAGATAAATATACACAAATAATGAAAAAGAAAATGACAGAAACTACAAGAGGTAACTAAAAAAGATGGAAAAAAAAAACTATATTAGATTGACAGGACAGACTATAATGGAAGGAAAGTATTGAGACTGACGATAAGGAAAAGTTGAATAAAGCATGGAAAAGAGGAAAATATAACACACACACACACACACACACACACACACACACACACACACACACACACACACACACACACACACACACACACACACACGAAAATATACGATCCAAACAAACAAATACGAAATAATATATACATAAACACACACACACACACACACACACACACACACACACACACACACACAAGAAAATATACGAGAGAAACAAACAGATAGGAAACGAAATATATACACAAAACACGCACACACACACGAGAGAAAAAAACAAAACTGAGTAACAAACAGAACGAACAAACAATAACCCATCTATCTACAAACAAGCCTGGCATACAAACATACACACAAACACACGAATTTATCAGAGAAGAGGTAACCGAGACAAATCATACACACACACATACACACACTATAAACTGAGAGACGTTTTCTATCCTTTTCCCCCAAACACAAACAGCCAAACACTTCAAACACTAATACACAGACACTCCTAAACACAACATCAAAAAATCTGCCTCACTCGCAAAGTCTCACGACCCAAAAGGGAATTTTACGAGAACAAATCACCCAAAGCAGTTTACATTTGAGGCTACAATGGAAAAGAAAAAAAAAATAATAGATGATAAAAAAAAAAAAGCTTCACTCTTGATGCCTCTTGAAGTACTTGAGGTCTCAGGAGATCCCTTCACCTGGCGACACACACCTGGGCCTCTCTCTCTCTCTCTCTCTCTCTCTCTCTCTCTCTCTCTCTCTCTCTCTCTCTCTCTCTCTCTCTCTCTGTCACGGTACAGGTAAATGATTAAAAGGGATAGGTCACATATTTTTGTCTCTCTCTCTCTCTCTCTCTCTCTCTCTCTCTCTCTCTCTCTCTCTCTCTCTCTCTCTCTCTCATGTTTGTCTGTGTTTATTTATACGTCTCAGAGAGAGAGAGAGAGAGAGAGAGAGAGAGAGAGAGAGAGAGAGAGAGAGAGAGAGAGAGAGAGAGAGAGAGAGAGAGAGAGAGAGAATAATAAGCCAGGACAAAAGCACAAGAGACGCGTACAAAGGAAAACAAAGGACACAAAAGGAACATTTACCGTCAGGAAGCTGCGTCTTGAAGGAGGTTTTTGTTTCAAGCGAGGTTAATATTGTGGGAGTGAAGAAAACGGGAAAAAATATGTAGATGAATTTGCAGCAATATAAATGAATAAATTAATGCTTCTGTGTGTTGTTCATGATGTTGTTGTTGTTGCTGTTGTTGTTGTTATCAGTAGTAGTAGTAGTAGTAGTAGTAGTAGTAAAGGTGGTTGACTCAAGCTTTAACACTACTAATTCCACACACACACACACACACACACACACACACACACACACACACACACACACACACACACACACACACACACACAGTGAAATCAAATACCTGATTAACACAAACCTAATTAAAGCTAATCCTGC
>NC_087182.1:16132380-16162380 GCF_035594125.1 Scylla paramamosain
CCAAAAGCCACCATTAACACTCACCAAATGGTTATATTTAATAAAAAGAGGTAAAAAAATAATGGACATAATGAAAAAATGAGTGAAGAAAGAAGGAAAACACAAATAACAACGAGAAAGATTTACAAGCAAGGAACTTTTACGTTTAGGGTAAAAAAAACAATGAGAAAAAAGAAAATTCAAGACAGAGTAAAAAAATGTAAAAGAAGGAGAAATAATAATCATGCTAATATCAATACGCACATAGAAAATAATATAAGAAAAAATGTAAGCAAAACGAAAGAAAAATAAAGACAATAAATCGATATTAAAGGAAATTTCACGCACAACAATTACAAAACTTTAAAAAAAAGCTTGAAAACAAAAGAAAAACTGAAAATGAGAAAATGAAATGTATAAAAAAAAACTCCCCACAAATACACTTGACATAACCAGCAGGAGTGACTGGCGGGGTGAGTGGCGGGGTGACTGGCGGTCCGCGAGGCAAAGACTGAGGGAGGTAAAGAACAGACGGACAAACAAACGAAAATAAAACTCGGTACTGATAACTGACAGCTCCCAAATTGGTATGTCCGATGTCTCTCTCTCTCTCTCTCTCTCTCTCTCTCTCTCTCTCTCTCTCTCTCTGATGATGGTGGTGATGGTGGTGGTGTGTGTGTTTGTGTGTGTGTGTTATTTGCCTACTTGTATTTACTTAGTTACAAGATACAGAATTTCTCTCTCTCTCTCTCTCTCTCTCTCTCTCTCTCTCTCTCTCTCTCTCTCTCTCTCTCTCTCTCGTGCATCACAATATAAAATCATCCACTGGACCTTTCGGAATATGAAATTTTTACACGAAAACAAGTTAATTGGGGACGAAAAAAACATATTTGTGGATGGACGGGACTGAAAGAAAACGAAATATTGAGATAAACAAGGATAATACAATTCCTCGCTATCAGAGAGAGAGAGAGAGAGAGAGAGAGAGAGAGAGAGAGAGTTCTTCCGGCATGACTTCGTACTGACTTACTCTGCAAACCTAGACAAACACCATTAAATATTTTTGAAGTGAGGTGTTTGCAGCATTTTCTCGGTAAGGGGAGAGGCAGAAGGGAACGAGAGAGAAAAAAGGAGAAAGGAAAAGCAAGGAAAAAGTGACGGTGTGTAGAGAGAGAGAGAGAGAGAGAGAGAGAGAGAGAGAGAGAGAGAGAGAGAGAGAGAGAGAGAGAGAGAGAGAGAGAGAGAGAGAGAGAAGGGAAAGGTGAGTAGGGGACGAAGGAGGGAAGAGGAAAAGTAAGAGGAGGGGGGAAAATGACTGGCCGGAAGGGAATTTTGGGAAGGAAGAAGGGAGACACAAAGAAGGAAGGAAGGAAGGAATGAAGGAAGGAAGGAAGGACAGCAGGAAGAACATGAAAGAAGAAATGAACAAGAAAGGGAAGGAAAGAGAAACTGAGCAGGAAGAGAAATAAGGGAATGAGGAAAGGGAAGGGAAGTAGATAGGAAGGGAAAAGAGTGAAAAGGAAAGAGGAAAAGAGGGGAAGAGGAAGAGAAACAAGAAAGAGGATTAAGAAGAGAAAAGGGAAAACGGGGGGGAGCTGTAACACTGACCAGGTTGGAAAGTGGGACGCTGGAGAGAGAGAGAGAGAGAGAGAGAGAGAGAGAGAGAGAGAGAGAGAGAGAGAGAGAGAGAGAGAGAGAGAGAGAGAGAGAGAGAATAGGGTCGATTCTGTGGTGCAATAATAGTGGGATTTAGGGACTGGTGTGTGTGTGTGTGTGTGTGTGTGTGTGTGTGTGTGTGTGTGTGTGTGTGTGTGTGTGTGTGTGTGTGTGTGTGTGTGTGTGTGTGTGTGTGTGTGTGTGTGTGTGTGTGTGTGTGTGGAGCAAAACAAGCCGTGGCCGGAAGCACACAACCCTCAACAAACAAACAAACAAACAAACAGGAACGCGCTGAATAACAACAACAAACAAGAAAAAAAAGCAAGGCATGCAAACATTAATGATGTAAATAAAGAAACAATATAAACGAGGGAAACGCTTTCTTTCTGATATTTTTTTTTTACTGAGGGATATTTGGTGGTGGTGGTGGTGGTGGTGGTGGTGGTGGTGGTGGTGGTGGTGGTGGTGGTGATAAATATGATGTAATAGATGGTGATGATAATGATAAAGATGATGATGAGGATGGTGGTGATAACAACAACAACAACAACAACAACAACAACAATAATAACAACAACAAAAACAAAGATATCAATAAACAGGAGATGAAAGAAAAAGAACAAAAAAAAAGAAAATAAACAAGACGAAATAAGAAGATGAACAAAACGAGTGAGAAAAGAAGAGAAATAGAAAACAAGAAAACACGAAAATGTAAAAAAAAAAGATATATAATTAGCAAGAAAAATAAAAAAAAGAAAGAAACTGTACAACTTCCCCAAAAAAAGACAAAACACGAATAATAATAATAATAATAATAATAATAATAATAATAATAATAATAAAATAAACAGGCCTAAATTTCCAAGGTTTTTGTATTTACGGATAATTTTCACATTTTTTTCCCACGTGATTTCCAGTTTCTGTGCCGCGTGGGGTTCAAAGGTTTAATTTTATAAGAGGAATGTTGAAGATTTGAACCCTCGGGATGCCGGCCCCTGATTTATTGCATGTTGTATTTTTAACCATTTTTCTTTTCCTTTTCTGTTGTACTTTTTGATTTACTGCAATGTCTGTTTTTTTCATGGTTTTTGTTTCCTTTATTTATTTATTTATTTATTTTATTTTTAGTGATTTTTTTTTTCGTTTGCAATCTCGAAATTGGTACGTAAAGTCATTCTACTACTACTACTACTACTATTACTACTACTACCACCACCACCACCAACACCAAAAACAACAACAACAACAACAACACTACCGCCAACAGTACTGCAATAAGTTCGATATAACACCAACAACAAAAATAATAACAATAACAACTTGAACTATAATGTGTAGGAAGTTATGTGCGACGCCCTTCAGCACACCTGCCTCACCCCCCTCCCCCTGCCTTGTGTGGTAATTGTGTAAACCTGAAGGCACGTCCACACACACACACACACACACACACACACACACACACACACACACACACACACACACACACACACACACACACACACACACACACGGACCTGAAGGATTACGTCATTCAAGCAGGTATTTGGAAACTGTCACGTACACCTGAGCATTGTATCTATCTACCTATCTATCTGTGTGTGTGTGTGTGTGTGTGTGTGTGTGTGTGTGTGTGTGTGTGTGTGTGTGTGTGTGTGTGTGTGTGTGTGTGTGTGTGTGTGTGTGTGTGTGTGTGTGTGTGTGTGTATGGATGGATCTGCTTTTTTTCTATGCATCTGTTTATCTGTTTATCTATGTATGTCTATCTATCTGTTAATCAAACTATCTATCTATCGATCTATTTTTCTATTATATCTTTTATCTAACTCCTTTGTAAATCATTCTATCTACCTATGTATTTCTCTATCTATATATCTAAATTTCTGTCTATCTATAAATCTACCAATCTATCTATTCTACCAGTCACTGTATCTATCTATCTATCTATCTATCTATCTATCTATCTATCTATCTATCTATCTACGTACCTAATTAACTTTCTATGCACATATCTCTTTACAAGTATCTCTATATATCTACCTATTCATCTATTACCCTATCCTTCTATCAGTATATCTGTATCTACCTCTACCTATTCCAGTTTACCTGCTGGGGTAGAGAAACCTGAAGGGCACGACCACAACAGGAGTCTCCCATACATAGCTGGCCCTGCATCCCCTTCTTGCGAGCTGTAATCCTCTCATTCACCTCGCTCCCCTACCTCTCACACACAGTCCTCCCATTTCACTAGAGGTCGTTGTCCTACACTATACAACCTACACTATACAACCATACACGATCTTAGTCTTCTACCTTTGTGCCATCTCAAGGTCCTCCTGTTTTTATTTTCCTGTGTAATGCGTTTGACCTTTTTGAACCTCACTACGCTGTACTGCAGTTTTTTTTCCCTTATTTATCCTACTACTACTACTACTACTACTATTAAAAGTGAAGTGGTACGCCAAATCCTCCCATACCCACCTAGCCACGGTATACACCCAGTATTTCCTGACACACCTGGTGACGTCAAGGTACAGGTGAGTGGAACGTTGGGCCAATATTAATTTAGAACTGAGAGGGGCACGGTGGTGGTGGTGGTGGTGGTGGTGGTGGTGGTGGGAGAGTAAGAGGATGCAGAGGATAAACATGAGGGGAAAGGAAAGAGGAATGTAGTGATGGAGGAGAAAAGGAAGGGGAATAAATGTATGTGCAGATGTGATGCATGATGGAAGATGGCGGAAACGAGTTCATGGAAGAGGAGGAGGAGGAGGAGGAGGAGGAGGAGGAGGAGGAGGAGGAGGAGGAGGAGGAGGAGGAAGAGGAGGAGGTAGAAGAAAAAGACAAGGAGTAATGTGAGATAAAGAACAAATGACTCAGGTTAATTTTAGAAGAAGAAGAAGAAGAAGAAGAAGAAGAAGAAGAAGAAGAAGAAGAAGAAGAAGAAGAAGAAGAAGAAGAAGAAGAAGAAGAAGAAGAAGAAGAAGAAGAAGAAGAAGAAGAAGAAAAGGAACAAAAACACCACCACCACCATCACAATATACAACAATAACAACAACAACAACAACAACAACAACAACAACAACAACAACAACAACAACAACAACAACAACAACAACAACAACAACCGGAGGAGGAAGAAGAAGAGAAAAAGGAGGAGGAGGAGGAGGCTGCAACAGGATGAACAGGTAGGTGTGGCAACGAAACACACACACACACACACACACACACACACACACACACACACACACAGTAGCGGAGGGGCAACGAGGCAAGCATACCATAGCAATTCAATTATCCACAATTTGCATAAAAAATAATAATGTTTACCCACTGATGGAAAACAAGAGGCATCATATATTTTTTTAGCTTCCATTTGCGAGAGTCTGTTAACATTGTCTGTCTGTCTGATTCTGTGTCTGTTTGTTTGTCTGTCTGTTTTTCTGTGTGTGTTTATATGTGTGTGTTGTGTTACCTGCTCATCTGTTTGTCTTTATTTTTGTTATTCTTGTTTATCTGTTAATTTGTTTTTATTCCCATCCGTTTCTCTCTGTTTCGGTAATTTTAGTCTGTCTTTTTTTCTGTCTGCCTATCTTATCTTTATTACAATCAGTAGTTTCGTTTGTTTATCTTCATTTCTGTCACTTATTACGTCTCTCTCTGTATGTTTAGCAGTCTCCCTATTACACCTGTCCATTTGTGTAGCTACCTTCGTCCCGTTTTCTATGCTTGTTTTATCGCATTCTTCAACCATTTCAGTCATCCATCTGTCCAATCATTAGTTTATGTGTACCTAAACTTGTCAATCGTAATGGTACCTTCATCCCTTCACCTTTCTATTTATTTAATCTTCAATGTTCCTCTCTGTCTATGTCTGTCAACTCTCTCTCTCTCTCTCTCTCTCTCATTGATTGATTAAAGAGAGACGGGAGAAAGTAAAGGAAGAGTAAAAGGGGAGAGAAAACGAAGGATTGGTTGAGGAACTGAATATACCTGAAAGTCTCTCTCTCTCTCTCTCTCTCTCTCTCTCTCTCTCTCTCTCTCTCTCTCTCTCTCTCTCTCTCTCTCTCATATACCCATCGCAGTTATTTTCGCTCCTTTGTCACGCGCGACTCATCGAAAAACAAAGACACGACTTCATTATTTTATTTCACGAGGGAATGCAACAATTAATTCGGGGCGCACCTCCGTGACTGTCCTCTCTCTCTCTCTCTCTCTCTCTCTCTCTCTCTCTCTCTCTCTCTCTCTCTCTCTCTCTCTCTCTGTTGTTTTATTGAATTCATTTATCTAAGTGAAAGAGTGGTAGTGTAATATAAGTGGTAATAATAAATAGTAGTAGTAGTAGTAGTAGTAGTAGTAGTAGTAGTAGTAGTAGTAGTAGTAGTAGTAGTAGTAGTAGTAGTAGTTGTTGTTGTTGTTGTTGTTGTTGTTGTTGTTGTTGTTGTTGTTGTAATATAATAACAGTAATAGAAACAGTAGTAGTGAAACAACAACAACAACAACAACAACAACAACAACAACAACAACAACAACAACAATAATAATAATAATAATAATAATAATAATAATAATAATAATAATAATAAAACTCTTCCCCTGAACTGTACGAATAAAAATAAGTTGTTTATGAATATTACTCCCAGGAAAGAGAGAGAGAGAGAGAGAGAGAGAGAGAGAGAGAGAGAGAGAGAGAGAGAGAGAGAGAGAGAGAGAGAGAGAGAGAGAGAGAGAGATGCTAAAACCCACTGAATGACGAGAAACAAAATACAAGAGAGAAACAGAAAAAAAGAAATAAAAAAAGCAGAATAGCAAGAGAGGAAGAGAAAGAGCAAGAAATGGAGAAAAAACAAAGACACGACAAAAAAAAAGAAAGGTATACATAAACGAGAAAAACAAACAAAGAGGGAAGCAAACAATGATTCGCGAAACAGGAGAGACAAAGAAAATCGCAATAAAACGAATAGAGATAAGAGGAAAAAAGAAAAAAACTCAATGACGCAACGAGATAAGCGAATGAGAATAAGGAGAAAGGAATAAAAGAGGAAATAGAATGAACGTGAGAGAGAGAGAGAGAGAGAGAGAGAGAGAGAGAGAGAGAGAGAGAGAGAGAGAGAGAGAGAGAGAGAGAGAGAGCGAGAGTGAGAGGAAAGAGAGAGAGAGAGCGAGAGTGAGAGAGTGAAGAGACAACAAAGGTCAGGGTCATGCTAAAGGGAGACACTCTCTCTCTCTCTCTCTCTCTCTCTCTCTCTCTCTCTCTCTCTCTCTCTCTCTCTCTCTCTCTCTCTCTCGCGGGACCTTACCTAACTCGATTGAAAGTTGCAATGTACAGAAAGTTCCTTTAGATCCAACTTTCTTTCTTTCTTTCTTTCTTTCTTTCTCTTGTTTTCTTTTCTTTCTTCATTCACTCATTCATCAATTATTCCTGCTCCTCTTAGTGTTATTTTACTTTTTTTTGTTATCGTCAATGTTATTAAAAATTATTTTCTGGTCACCAATTCTTTATCTTTCTTTCTTTCTCTCGTTTTCTTTTATTTTCTTCATTCGCTCATTCATCAATTATTTGTGTTCCTCTTAGTGCTGATTTGTTTACTTCCTATTCTTTGTTATCGTCAATTATTATTCAAGTTATTTTCTGCTCACCTATTCTTTCTTTCTTTCTTTCTCTCGTTTTCTTTTCTTTTCTTCATTCGCCCATTCACCAATTATTCCTACTCCTCTTAGTGCTATTTGACTTCTTATTCTTTGTTATCGTCAATCAAATTATTTTCTGCTCACCTATTCTTTCTTTCTTTCTTTCTTTCTCTCGTTTTCTTTTCTTTTCTTCATTCACTCATTCATCAATTATTTGTGTTCCTTTTAGTGCTGATTTTTTACTTCCTATTCTTTGTTATCGTCAATATTATTCAAGTTATTTTCTGCTCACCTATTCTTTCTTTCTTTCTTTCTCTCGTTTTCTTTTCTTGTCTTCTTTCGCTCATTCATCAATTATTCCTGCTCCTCTTAGTGTTATTTTACTTCTTATTCTTTGTTATCGTCAATCAAATTATTTTCTGCTCACCTATTCTTTCTTTCTTTCTTTCTTTCTCTCGTTTTCTTTTATTTTCTTCATTCGCTCATTCATCAATTATTTGTGTTCCTTTTAGTGTTGATTTGTTTACTTCCTATTCTTTGTTATCGTCAATATTATTCAAGTTATTTTCTGCTCACCTATTCTTTCTTTCTTTCTTTCTCTCGTTTTCTTTTATTTTCTTCATTCGCTCATTCATCAATTATTCCTGCTCCTCTTAGTGTTATTTTGCTTATTATTTCTTTGTTATCGTCAATATTATTCAAGTTATTTTCTGCTCACTTATTCATTCGTTTTACTAATCACATCTTTTATTCATGGTCATTTATTTCCTTCGTTATTGTGTTGTACGTTACCACTTTATTCACAAGACAAATTTCAGTCCGCTGCTCATTCGCTAAATAACGAGATATTTAATTCATCAATATTATCAGCTTCTTTCATCTGTTACTCATCCATTCATTATATTCAATCAGCAATTTCAATATGTAATTTTTTTTTTTTATTCATTCATGGACACACCAAATTCACTCATTATTCATTATTCCATAACTTATTTTTTTTTACTTATTGATTCATTATATACCTCCAGTAATTTTCACGTAAGATGGGATAGGGAAAAAAAAAATCATGAAAAGGAAAAGGGGGAAAAAAATGTTGGTGCGTTCAAGGACGTTATGAAAGTGAATGAGGAAATGACAAAACTGCACTGTATAATTATGACTGACAGGATACGCAAGATTACAGAGAGAAGGATTAAGGAAGCATAGGCAGGATTTAGCAATGTGTAAATCAGATTTTTTCACTCATGACAACAGATAGAAAAATGTTAATGCTGTTCGTTCAATTTTGGATGATAGCTGAAAAAAAAATCGTGAAAGAGGGAAATTATCAGATGCTGCATTCATGGCCTCGTGTGAAATTATATGACATGAACTGATGAATGGAAAAGATTGTGTTTGAAGGGACCCAGAGAGAATGATTAGTGGAGACCTGGATTTTGGAAAGGATTGGAATGTATGGGTTAGATTTTTCACTCATGCGGGCAGATAGAAAAAAAAAGTTAACGAAGAAAAAAAAAACATTTACTCTTGTCTTTTAGTTCAGGATGACAGTTCAAAAAATGGTTATGAAAGATGGAATAAAAAAACAAAAAAGCGTTCTGTATTCATGAACAGTGTGAAAAGTGAGCGGCATGAACTACTGAATGGAAAAATTGAGACCGACAGGGCGCGGAAAAGTACAGAGAGGAGCATTTGTGGAGAGGTGGAATTCAGAAAAGGTAGGAATGTACTCGTATGGTTTAAAATTTTCACTCACGCGGGCAGATAATAATAAAAAAAGATAATAATAATAATAACAACAATAATAACAAATAATGAAAAGATCGGAGCAGAAAAGCAGGAAGAATTTAGAAAGTTGTGTGCATATCAGATTCTTTCACTTATGACAGATGAAAACATGATGATAAAAAATGACAAAAAAAAAAATGTAAGTAAATAACGTGTTGTCTTTCAATAGAGAGAGGAAAAATAATTTGTTGTATTCATGGACGCGTGAAAGTGCATGACAGAATAGATGGATAGAAAATTTGTGACTGACAGGGTACAGTGAATTACAGACAGGAGCGTTAGTGAAGAGTTGGGTTTTAGAAAGGATAAGGATTTTTGCTCTGTTTTCAGTATTCACTAGTTCTATTGTAGTTTCTATATAGAGTCTATAGTAGTTTCATATACAGAATGGTGTCAATGTCTTATCAATGTGTTGTCAATATTCAGGTGCCTTTTGAGTTTCTTGCCATTTATATTTTCCATAGAAACAATATTTTTAATCATAATGTAAAGAGTAAACGGTATATTTTTTTTTTTTGTCCATGATCACATATTTTTGTAGTGTACTTTTGTGGACAGTAAAATATCTATCAATCTATCTATCTATCGAACTATCTATCAATCACTATATCTATCTATCTGTCTGTTCACGGTTTAAAATTTTCACTTATTAGGGCAAATATAAAAAAAAAAAAAAATGAAAACGTCTGAGCAGGAGAGCATGAGAGATTTAACAACGTGTGTGTGCTCATCAGGTTTTTATATTTAGATGATGTTAATGCTCACAAAAAAAAAAAAAGTATGTATCTGTCTTTCAATTCAGGATAAATACATATATACAAGATGAAAGGATTGGAAAGGTATAGGAAATGTGGGCATCAGGTTTACTCTCCCTCATGATGGTAGGTAATGGAAGAGGAAGTGAAGGAAAAAGTCAATGCTGCATTCATGATGTCATTAAAGTGAATAATTGATTGTACGGACGGAAAAAAAAAATTGTGATTGAGAGGAAGCAGATCAGGAGGAACAGCGTGAGCAAAAAGCAGGAAAAGTTTACTAGGAGAGGAAAAATGTGTAGATCAGTTGTTCTTTCATCCACACAGGACAACAGTAGACAAAATGCGTATGACAAAAACAAAACAAAAAAAAAGGAAAAAAGAGTTAAACAATGTCAATCAGGATCTCATTACACTCAGAATGGAAATCGAAAAGAAGCAAATAAAAGAGGGAGAAAAAAAAATGTTAATGTTGTATTCACACGTAACGAGGAAGCTTATTTTTGTGGGCATAGAGGAACATGGTAATTGTGACTGGATGACCTATAGATTGGCGAAGAGCACTGATCGTTTAGAAAAAGCTGATGTGAGGAGAATTTTACTATCTTATTAATATCACCCTTTTAACACAGGAGAATTAAAGACTAGGGGAGATGGGAAGAAAGAAGGATGGAGACACAGGAGCAATCACACACTATGGCATGGGGAAGAGCAAAGAGGGTTTAGAAAATGGTGAAGTATTGATCTGTTTTATTACTCTCGTTTTCTTTCACACAGAGGAAAATTGAAGGCTAAAGAAGGTGGGAAGAAAATCTATGTTGTATTCGGGATATTGAGAGAGAGAGAGAGAGAGAGAGAGAGAGAGAGAGAGAGAGAGAGAGAGAGAGAGAGAGAGAGATTTTCACATTCCTCTTTCCTCACCTTATCTCTGTTATTACACTATCATCGCCCTCCCTCCTCCTCTCTCCCTTCTTTTATAATTTCCTCCTTATAATTTTCCTCCTCCTTCATTTCTCACCCTTCCTTCCTAATCTTGTCCTTATTCCTTTTATCCGCTCTTCTCTTCCCCCTTTCCTCCCGTCTCTCCTCCTTCGCTTTCATCATCTTCTGTCATTCTCTCTTCTGCAGTCTCTTCTCCTGCAATTTCTTCTCTCTTCCTTCTCCATCCCTGACTTCATTCCTCTCAGTGAAATCCGCCATAAGATAGATAATGTAAAATCTCTCTCTCTCTCTCTCTCTCTCTCTCTCTCTCTCTCTCTCTCTCTCTCTCTCTCTCTCTCTCTCTCTCTTAGCTTTCCTTTCTTTTTCTCTTCTTTTTTTCTTTTCTCATTCGTGTGTGGATATTTTTCTTTTCCTCCTCAGTTCATATATTGTTCTCTTTCTTAATTTTCTTTCTTTCAGCTTTTCTTATTTTTCTTTTATTATATACTCCCTTTCTCCCCCCCCTCTCTCTCTCTCTTTCTCTCTCCAAACTCTTCTCTCGCGCAAGGAGAAAAAATTTTTGAGAGCAAACAAGGAAGAAAAAATCTCTCTCTCTCTCTCTCTCTCTCTCTCTCTCTCTCTCTCTCTCTCTCTCTCTCTCTCTCTCTCTCTCTCTCTCATTTCACGGATGGTGCTCTTGTATTTCGATTACGTGTCACGCAATATCGCCTCAAAACATTGCCTATATTAATTCAAGAGATTAGTTTCCATCTCACTGAGCATCATCACTGTTCTTTTTTTTTTCCAGTAATACAAAGGAAGGGAAACTCACACTGCTAATCTATATAACACTTCCTGATGCTGTTTATGTTGTTGTGAGTTGTTATATTGCTAAATTACATGTTTCCTGAAAATGTTCCTGCTCTCTCTCTCTGATTTTCTCTCTTAAATGATTAACTACATGGCACGTGTACGTATGTATGTATGTATGTATGTATGTATGTACGTCTCTCTCTCTCTCTCTCTCTCTCTCTCTCTCTCTCTCTCTCTCTCTCTCTCTCTCTCTCTCTCTCTCTCACCTACATTTCACCTCTTTCATCTTTACCTTCCAGAATTTTACAACCCTTCTCTCCTCTCCTCTCCCATCCCGTTGCATCTCTCCTTCCCTCCCCCTCCCTCTCCCTCTCTCCCTCTCCCTCTCTCTCTCTCTCCCTCCCCTCACGTCCCTTTCTACCGACCAAAAACTACGGTGAAAAAAAACTTAATTAACTTTGCCCCCTCTGATCAACTCAAAACAGTTTTCATAAAGGGAAGGTGGCAGGTACTCCTCCCTCCTCCCCCCTCCTCCTCCTCCTCCTCCTCCTCCTCCTCCTCCTCCTCTGCCTCATCTTCTATTTCCTGTTCCTCCTTCTCTTTCCCCTTTTCCATTTATTGTTGCTACGGCTCCCTTGTAATCTCTAGTTTATCTTCAGTTTCTTCTTTTCCTTCTTCCTCTTCTCTTTACTTTACTTTTTCCAGATTACTTCCTTCTCCTCCTTCTCCTTTTTTCTCTTCTTCTCCTCTCCTCTTCCTCCTACATTGCAATCTCTAGTTTATCTTCACCTTCTTCACCTTCTTCCTCCTCTTCATTCACTTTTTTTTTCCTTTTTCCAGAGACTCTTCTTCTATTTCCTCCTCCTCCTCCTCCTCCTCCTCCTCCTTTCGCTCCATGTTTTTCCTTCTCCAGCGCCAGACTCTGCTGGTGAGAAAGATGGATGGGAAGGGAGATGAGAAGCTTTCTTTGCGATCATTCATCTCTCACTCTGGATTAGATAGTCTGGCTTATCATAAACAGCTTCCTAAGGGCCAAAAGGTATGCTGCTGCTTGCTTTTTTTTTTTTTTTTTTTTTTCCTTTCTTTGTGTTCTTATGTGTTGTTTCTGGTGATGTTTCTTTTCCTTCTCCTCCTTCTCCTCCTTCTCCTCTTCGTTCTCTTCGTCGTCCATTTGTGATTCCAGTTAATTTCTTTTCGTTTTCTTTTCTTTCTTCCTCTCCTCTCCTGCTTCTGCTACACTTTTCACTTCCACTCCTTCCTTCCTCACTTCCTTCCTTCCTTCTTTCCCCCTCTTCCTCTTCCTCCTCCTCCTCCTCCTCCTCCTCTAGTTCGTCCGCTTCTGCCCCTACTTGAATTTCTCTTCCTCCTCCTTCTGCTGCTTGTCCCCTTCTGCCTCCACTTCAATTCCTCCTCCTCCTCCTCTTTCTCCTCCTCCCATTCTTCCTCCACCTCCTTTTCCTCCACCTCCTTCTCCTATTCTTCCTCCACCACCTCCCACCTCCTCCTCCTTCTCCATTTTCTCTTCCTGCCCGTCTCCTCCTGCCTCCACTTCAATTCCTCCTCCTCCTCCTCTTCCCCCCACCCTTCCTCTTCCTCCTCCTCCTCCTCCTCCTCCTCCTCCAATCATCATGGTCGAAAAAATGCCAATCACTGGGTTTCAAAGGGTCGAGGCTGGAGATTCGAACAACTAATTACCAGAAACTTCAGGCAGAAGGAACGATCGAAGAGAGAGCGAGAGAGAGAGAGAGAGAGAGAGAGAGAGAGAGAGAGAGAGAGAGAGAGAGAGAGAGAGAGAGAGAGAGAGAGAGAGAGAGAGAGAGAGAGAGAGAGGAAGGAAATTAAGAAAACTGCATCCACACATTATTGATTAAAATGTCGAGAAGAAACACATGATTTAGCTAGAGAAGAAGAAGAAGAAGAAGAAGAAGAAGAAGAAGAAGAAGAAGAAGAAGAAGAAGAGGAAGAAGAAGAAGAAGAAGAAGAAGAAGAAGAAGAAGATGATGATGATGATGATGATGATGAATTAGCCAGATAAAAAGAAGAAAAAAGAAAGAAAAAACAACAGGAAAAACACCAACACGAAAAACAACAACAACAACAACAACAACAACAACA
Source organism: Scylla paramamosain (assembly GCF_035594125.1). NCBI lineage: Eukaryota > Metazoa > Arthropoda > Malacostraca > Decapoda > Portunidae > Scylla > Scylla paramamosain. Next base: position 16,146,033 of record NC_087182.1, read on the forward strand.
ACAACAACAACAACAAAACAAGCACCAAAAATCAAGGAAACAAACCGAATCTCGAGCATCAGTCTGCATAAACAGCACTCAGACACATTTCCTAGCGCTAAAATCACTCGAGGTTTTATAGACAAAATAATAGACTTCTAGAATCAATTTTCCACCTGAGGCATCAAAAAAAGAAGTGGCGCGTGTGATAATGGTAAGGAGATCCGCGTTTCACAGGGAGGTTTTTAATTACCAAGGAGTGAATGTGCGTGCGGGTAAGAGCGTCATTTAGGGATCCGCCGCCCCACCTCCCAGTGCTGCGTGGATGTTGTAAGGGGAGGAACTGGGATATTGCAAGGGGAGGAACTGGGAGACTGTGAGAGGGAGAGGAGTGTTTGGGAATAGCTGTTAGAGTGTGATGGGTAATGTTGATCTGTTTGCTTCTGCTGCTACTACTTCTACTACTACTACTTTGTTATTGCTATTTCCACAAGTACTACTACCTCTGCTACTACTACTGTTACTACTACTACTACTACTACTACTACTACTACTTCTACTACTACTTCTACTAATCATTTTTAAAATTATTTCACTAATTAATCTATCTTCCACTATTGCACCTACACCTATTACTACTACTATTACTACTACTACTACTACTACTACTACTACTACACTTCAGGACTAAGCCTTACTCGTCACCTGTAATTAGAGAGCACCTGCTACTAATGAGAGAACGTAAAGGTGCATCATTAATTGTCTCAAGTGATTACCTTAATTAGAGCGAGAGTGGACACCCTTGAGAGAGAGAGAGAGAGAGAGAGAGAGAGAGAGAGAGAGAGAGAGAGAGAGAGAGAGAGAGAGAGAGAGAGAGAGAGAGAGAGAGAGAGAGAGAGAGAGAGAGAGAGAGAGAGAGAGAGAGAGAGAGATAAGCAATGTTAGTGTTGCACTGTTGTGTTGTGTTGCAGTGTGTGGCAATGTGATGTTGTGTTGCAGTGTTGTAGTGTGTGGCAGTGTTGTGTTGCGTTGTAGTGTGTGGCAGTGTTGCAGTGTTGTCTTGTGTTGCAATGAAAGGAAGTGTTGCGTTGTGATGCAGTGTTGTAGTGTGTGGCAGTGTTGTGTTGTGTTGCAGTGTTGTGTTGTGTTGCAGTGTTGTGTTGTGTTGCAGTGTTGTGTTGTGTTGCAGTGTTGTCTTGTGTTGTGTTGGAGTGTGTGGCAGTGTCGCGTCGCTTCGCCAGGTAACACATCAGGCCAAAAAGTTCCCTTCGACAGTCACTGAGGCGCTAAATCAAAACTTAACGTCAACAACACTAAAATGATGTCCACTAACAAGTCAACCTTTCTCCTTTGACTCTCCCTTCCGTTCGTTCGATTTTACACTCTGGAAAAAGAACTAGAAAATCGCCATGCTGCAGTTTAGACGTACCGTGGCTTTTATGTTTCCAGTTCATTCATTAATTATTTTTATGTATTCCATTATTTATATATTTTTTTTCATTAGATTCTATTACACATATTTTTTTTTCTAGTTGGATTTATTCATGAATGTATTTTTGTATTTATTTGTTTCATTGATCTGTTATTTTTTTTGTACATTTTCACTATTTTTTTTTTTTTGGTATCATTACTGTTCTATTTTATTGTATGCGCCTTTTTTTTTTTTTTTTCTGGTGACATTCTATTTAATGATATACGTTATTTTGTGCAGTACTTCTCTGGATTTACATTTCAAAATTCGTTCATTCATCTTGTTTATCTATTGTCAATTTTTTTTTCTCTTTCTAACTTTAACCACATCACATTCAACTGCATGCACACGTCATTCTCATTAACATTTTATTTATTGACGAGTTTTGTAATTGTCTTTATTTATTTTCTAATTCACTTTGTTTTTCCCTATACTTTTGCATTTATATCTTACTTTTATAGCTTTATTTCTAACTATTTTCCTTGAGAGAGAGAGAGAGAGAGAGAGAGAGAGAGAGAGAGAGAGAGAGAGAGAGAGAGAGAGAGAGAGAGAGAGAGAGAGAGCGTATGACACAAAAGAAAAACGATGACAACAACAACAACAAAAAAAAGTAAGAACGATAATAAAGCATACCACGTCTCTCTCTCTCTCTCTCTCTCTCTCTCTCTCTCTCTCTCTCTCTCTCTCTCTCTCTCTCTCTCTCTCTCTCTCTCTCGCCTTTCTACTTCAAACTCCCTCCACCATCCTATTACCACAGCAATAATCGGCTTAGATCCCCTCCATGACCACCATTCTGTACTTGTGGGGCTTCTGTGGCGCCTACACACACACACACACACACACACACACACACACACACACACACACACACACTTTCATTTTCTACAATCTGCATACGTAGCTTCCTTCACAAGCCCTTAGATTTTTAACCCCTGTGTGTGTGTGTGTGTGTGTGTGTGTGTGTGTGTGTGTGTGTGTGTGTGTGTGTGTGTGTGTGTGTGTGTGTGTGTGTGTGTGTGTGTGTGTGTGTGTGTGTGTGTGTGTGTGTGTGTGTGTGTGTGTGTGTGTGTGTGTGTGTGTGTGTGTGTGTGTGCATTAGTTCGTATCCTGTTCAGTTTAAAGGTAGACACACACACACACACGCAGAGAGAGAGAGAGAGAGAGAGAGAGAGAGAGAGAGAGAGAGAGAGAGAGAGAGAGAGAGAGAGAGAGAGAGAGAGAGAGAGAGAGAGAGAGAGAGAGAGAGAGAGAGAGAGAGAGAGAGAGAGAGAGAGAGAGAGAGGACCTGTGCATGTATGTGTAAGAATATGTGTTTACCTGTACGAGTATGTCCACCTACACACACACACACACACACACACACACACACACACACAAGATCAACCCTCCAAGTCAGGAACCAATCAGAAAGGTCGAAAGTCATAGTGAAAAGTTTCTGTCTATAAGCCTTGCTGCCTACCTGGGAGACACCTTGGCCTGATTGCTACGGAGAATTCATCCAATCACCTTCGCCCTTAGAGGTGATTGGTTGCTGGCCTCCTGTACCTGGGCCCTGATTGGCTACTCGTGTATAGCCCTTGGAGGTGATTGGCTAAGGGAGGTGGTGCTTAATTCCACGGTAGTCACATGAGGATGAATGAGGAAGAGAATTAGGAGATGATAAATGAGGAGAAATGAGGAGAAATAATGAGGAGAATTAATTAGTATGATGCTTTAAATGAAAGAATGAGAGAGAGAGAGAGAGAGAGAGAGAGAGAGAGAGAGAGAGAGAGAGAGAGAGAGAGAGAGAGAGAGAGAGAGGAGAGACTACTGAGGATCAAGGACTTCATATGAACATGGAGAGATACGGCAGGAGGAGGAGGAGGAGGAGGAGGAGGAGGAGGAGGAGGAAAAAGAAGAAAACAACAACAACAACAAACGATTAGAAAAAGGACAAGAATAATAAGAACACAAACAAGAACAAAAAGAGAAAAAAGAAAAGAAAAAGAAATAAAAGAAAACTACATTAGAAGAAGAAGCAGAAGACGAAGACGAAGAAGAAGAAGAAGAAGAAGATGACGCTGCTGACGATGACGATGAATGAGCGAGTGAGTCGGGTGCGGCAAGGCAAGGTAAGGTTATGGTGAAGGAGGGACGGGAGGCTTATATCACCTTAAGCCTTGATGACGCCAAGTAAAGCCAGCGATATGACGAGGGATACAGCCAGGCGCGTCAATAGGAAAGGAGACAGGGACTGGCAGGGGGGCAGGTAGGGATTGAGTCAATAGGGAAAGGATATTATATGCAGTAAAGGATAAAATAGAAATATGAATGAGTTAGAAGGGAGAAAAACATGAAAGTTGATGAGAAAGGGACAGAGTGAAGGGAAGATAGGGACGAATCAATAAGGAAAGGATATTATTATTGGCAGTAAAGGGTAAAATGGAGATATGAATGATTTAGAAGTGTGAAACACACGAAAATGGATGAGAAAGGGAGAGACTGAAGGGAAGGTAGGGAACTGAATAAATTTGGAAACGTGATGGACACTAAAAGATAAGGAAGAAATGCTAATATCTGGGATGAAAAGGGAGGGAAAAAGCACCAATTAATAAAAGACAGGAATATACAGAGAGAAAAATTTCAAGATGAGTCAAAATGGAAAGGAAATAACAGACACTAGAAAATAGAAATATGAATACACTGGAAGGAAAAGAGAGAAAGACACATAAATGGATAAAGGACAGGAATATACGGAAGAGGCGAGATGAGCCAAAATGAAAAGATGACACACTAAAAAAGAGAAATACGAATACATTGGAAAGAAAAGGCAGAAAGACACATACATGAACGAAAGAGAAGAATATATAGAAGAGGATAAAGAGAAGGCAATATGAAAAGGGGATGAGAGACACTAAAAGGTAAAACAGATAGAATATAATTTAGAAAAAGTGAAGTTTGAATTAAGTTAGAGAATATCACGTAAATGGGTAAGAGAGGAATATACCAAAAGGAATGGAAAGTAAGTAGAGATGCGAATATATTGGAAGGAAAAGGGGAAAAAAAAACATAAGTAGACAAAACACAGGTATATGCAGGAGGAAAATATTGAAAGACGTCAATATTAAACCGACATTAAAGGAGATGAAAAATGTAATGCTGAAGTACGAACTAATTAGCACAGAAAAAAATATATACGTACAAGATAAAAAAAAAGGATGAGAGATTTAAAATACCTGAGTCAACATGAAAGACAAGACACTCCAGCCATTGTTAGGGTGGGTCAAGTTAGGTCAGGTTAAGTTTGGTTATGTAAGGCTACGTTAAGTTATGTTAGGTCAAATTAGGTTAGATTATGTCAAGTTAGGTTAGGTCAGGTTAGGTACGGTTTGGTTAAGTCAAGTTAGGTTAGGTTAGGTTATATCAGGTTAGGTAAGGTTTGGTTAAGTCAAGTTAGGTTAGGTTAGGTCCAGTTAAGTTAAGTTAGGTTATGTAAGGTGAGGTTAGGTTAGGTTAGATTATGTTAGGTTAGGTTAGGTTAAGTTAGGTTAGGTTAGGTTGAGTTAGATTAGGTTAAGTAAGATTAGGTTAGGTTAGGTCAAGTTTGGTTAGGTTAAATTAGAAAAGCTGGCTTAGGGCGTAGGACGACCTGAGCTAATAAATTAACCTATATTTGGCCATCTAAAAATAAGTTGCGTGTCTGGTCTTCGCGTGATCAAATTAAAGATGCACTAAAATATACGCAGAGCAATACGAAGGGAAATGAAAAGCGAACGTATGTAAGTGAAACGTAATTTATAAAAGAAAAACAAAATCAGGAGAATAACCAAAGGGAAATTCAGGAGCTTGAGTAAATATGGTAGAGGAAATTAAAGATAAACTGAAAAATAATAATGCAAACATATGAATGACTTAATACAAAGGAAGAAAAAAATAATATAAAAAGGAGGAACATAAATTAGAAGAAAATATACAAGAATGAAAGTGAAAGTGAAAGAAAAATACATAATACATACATGCATACATAAAACCAGTTTCACACACACACACACACACACACACACACACACACACACACACACACACACACACACACACACACACACACACAAACACACACAAACACACATACTCACACACACACACACACACACACAGACACAGACAGACAAAACCAGTAACATATATTTGGTGCGTAATAGGAAATGAATGAAAAAGCAGAGTGGCTAAATGGATATCAATATTCTGAAGGCAAAGCAAGTGACGCGCAGCACAGTGAGGGAAGATTTTCAGAGACGTGAACTGAATTTAAAATGAGAGAAAAAAGAAAAGACGATAAAATAAAGATACTGACTGGTGAGTGTGGCGGGTGCAGAATTAATCAAACAGTAAGGACGTTTTCAGAATTTTAGTGTTAAAGAAAATAAGTAAAAGTGAAAAGCGAAGTCGAATGGTAAATGTGGACGCAAATTAAAATAGATGAATGATGAGTTAATGGAAGAACATGATATACTTAAAAAATCTCATTAAGTAAAAGTGAAAAGGGGAAATGAATGGTAAATGTGACGCAGATAAGCGATGAATTACGGAAGTGAATGATTAACTTAGAAAATATCATTGACTATAAGTGAAAAGCAGAATTCAGAAAATATCATTGACTATAAGTGAAAAGCAGAATTCAAAGGTAAATGTGAAGTAAAAGGAACTAATTGGACGAAAAACGTGAAAAATGAATGATAAACTTAGAAAACCTAAAAAAAAAATATAAATAAATAAATAAATAAAATAGAGGATACTGAATGAGCGACCAGAACAGAAACCTAAACACAAACAGGACGAATGGCTGATATGACTTAGATAAATAAACGAACAATAAAAAAAATAAACAAAAAAAATAGACCGGAGACAGGAAAGGAAAATAAAACCAAGAAACATATCAAGGGCGATTAAAGAAAATGCAACAAACAACAAACAAAAAGGAAAAACTCAAACACACACACACACACACACACACACACACACACACACACACACACACACACACACACAAATCACAGCAGCATTATGAGGCAGGTGCTTCAAAACTTAAGTAAAAACAAACCCAACTTTGCTTGAGATTTCAGCCATGTTTGAGGGAAGACGAGGAGGAGGAGGAGGAGGAGGAGGAGGAGGAGGAGGAGGAGGAGGAGGAGGAGGAGGGGAATTTTACGGAGAGACGAAAAGGAGGTGAGTGTACGGGAAAGAAGGAGGAGGAGGAGGAGGAGGAGGGGAATTTTACGGAGAGACGAAAAGGAGGTGAGTGCACGGGAAAGAAGGAGGAGGAGGAGGAGGAGGAGGAGGAGGAGGAGGAGGAGGAGGAGGAGGAGGAGGAGGAGGAGGAGGAGGAGGAGAAAGGGACTTTTACAAAGAGACGAAGAGTTCGAGAGTTTCAGAATAAGTGAGAGAGAGAGAGAGAGAGAGAGAGAGAGAGAGAGAGAGAGAGAGAGAGAGAGAGAGAGAGAGAGAGAGAGAGAGAGAGAGAGAGAGAGAGAGAGAGGAACGAACGATAAAAGAGGAAGGAGGCGAAGGAGAGTGGCGGGGGGTGGGGGGAAGAAGAAGAAGAAGAAGAAGAAGAAGAAGAAGAAGAAGAAGAAGAAGACGAAGAAGAAGAAGAAGAAGAAGAAGAAGAAGAGGAGGAGGAGGAAAGGAGGAAATAAGGACCCATGGTGCACTGGACATCTGCCAAAACGCCACAATAATGACGCCAATAAGAGGCCAATCATCATTACCATCATCATTATCGTCAGCATCATCACGTGGACAGTATGACAAGTGTGCTGCTTTACTGTATTCCCCAGCCCGTGGTCTCCCTTCGCCACCTGTCCGCTATTCTGGGTCCAACATTTCTCTCTTCCTGGCGCAGACTTAGAGATGAGATGTACTTGTTCTTGCATTACCTATTGTACACGTTGATGATTAGGCAAGTTTCTCTCCTCGTGGTGCAAAATTAGATGGTACCTGCTTGTTCTTCCATCGCCTATTGTTAGTGATGAGTCAATAGCGAACTCTAAAATAAGATTATAAAAGGTTCAGGATGAGAATGACAGGTAGAAATTGGCAGGTGTGTTTCATAAGGGGACTGCCACGTGATGGCCTGATGGCTTCTTAGAAATTATAGATGCTTGTGGTTCTTGCGTCGTTTATTGTTAGTGCGCCTATTGTTACTGCTGAGTCATTAGGGAACTCTAAATTAAGATTGTACAAAGTTATGGATGAAAATGTTAAGTGGATATTAGTTAGTGTTTCATGCAAGGACTGCTACGTGTAGGCCTGATGGCTTCTTGCAGCTTCTCTTATTTCCTTACGTTCTTAAGTACAAATGAATACCTGGGTGTTTTAAGATCTTGATTTGAACCTGCTAAACGTATATATATATCTTTAAATGAACCAGTTGGAGTCTTGTACGTGTTTATTGTAGTATTAAGTAAACCTATATTATTTTGTTCAACTAACTCACTATACTGTAGCTCGAGGTGGGAAATAGCCACGCAGAGTTGTAAGGAGTACCAGGCAGTGTAAGAAATAACAAGGAAATTTTCAGACTGAAGCAAACCTAATGCAAACGAAAAAAGAAGAAATAATGGATGATAATACATGTTCCGGTTGAGATGTAAACAAAAAAAAAATGAGAGAAGAATGAATAATAATGAGAGAAAAAGTAAGAAAAGAAGCAATGAATAACAATGATTTTCGCGGTAGAAATGAGAATTACATGCCACTTAGTAGACAAAGTACCAAAATGAAGCAAAAAAAAAAAGTTCCGAAAAAAAGGAAAAGATAACAAGAGCGAAACGGAAAAACAGACTGCAAAAAAATAAAAAATTAAATAAAAAATAAATAAATAAATAAAGAATGAACAAATAGATAGAAGATAAACAGAACCAACAAAAACAAAAACAAAAAACGAAACGACAGAATAAAGAAAACGAGAAGTAGAAAACAACAAAGAGGGAAGCAAAAAATAAGTCTTGCGAAATAGAATAAGAATTAAGAACACGAGGTGGAATCTGAAATAAATGAATAACTGAATAAAAAAAAGGATACGAAAGAATGAAGAAGAAAAAGAGCAAAGATTATAACAGAGCAACAGAAATATAAATTGCAAAACACATGCAGTAAGAAATAACAAAGAGAATATACAGCAGGACAAAACGAATAGAAAAAAAGGACCTAAAAAAATACAAAGGAGAAAAAAGACAGAGGTAAAGAAAGCAACAAACAAAACAAACAATACAACAACAATAAAACTAATGAAAAGGAGTGGAAGAAGAAAATATAATAAAAATACGACATAACATAAGAGATGAAGATAAAAAAAAAGGAAAATAAGAAAAGGGAAAATAAGAACGCGAATTGCAAAAGAGGAAACATCAGAAGCGCAAGGAAAAAAAATAATAATAGTAAGTAGAAGAGAGACAGAAAGAATGTATAACAAGACAAATTAAAAAAATAAAGAAAGAAAAAAAATAAAGAAACAAGACAACAACAAAGTGAACCAGATATACTCAACAACAACAACAACAACAACAACAACAACAACAACAACAACAACAAAAGGAAGTGTGGGAAAATATCAACTAGAGAGAGAGAGAGAGAGAGAGAGAGAGAGAGAGAGAGAGAGAGAGAGAGAGAGAGAGAGAGAGAGAGAGAGAGAGAGAGAGAGAAGAATGAAGGGAAACTTAACATAGAGTTCCAAGAGAGAGAGAGAAAGAAAAAAAGGGGGAAAACTCAATAAGGAAAAAATGAAACAATGAAAAGATACTGATGAGGAAAATAATTATGACAAAATGACAATAAAAAAAAGGAAGGGAAATGAAGGAAAACATGATAAGAGGAAAAGGATAATATAACAAGAGGAAAATAAGAAAGAACTCGTGGAAAAGGGGGAAAAGGAAAAAGAGAAAGAGAGAATAGGTAAGAATGGAGGAATAACAAAAAGGAAGATTAAAAAAAATATATATAACAAAGAGATACGTGAAAGGAAACACGACAAGAACAGAAAACGAACTTCGAGGAAAACAAAAGACATAGAAAAGGAGAGCAAAGGAAAACAAGATAAGAGATTGGTGAGAAAAAGTAAGAAAAAGAAAAAAAAACGAAAGGAAACTAGATAAGAAAAGATCAACAAGAAAAGAGGGAAATAAACGGGAGAAAAGGAAAGTAGATAAGGAAAGAATAATGCCAAGAGGAAATTACGAAAAAAAAAGGAAAGAGAGGATTAGGGAAAATCAGATAAAGGGAATACTGCAAGGAAACAGCAATAAAAGGAGAGATAAAAGATAGACAAGATTAGAACTGAAAGAAAAGAGGAAAAATGGAAAAACAGATAAAAAGAAGAAAGGTAAAGGGAAACTGGATAGGAATAGATGATGAAAGAGAGAATTGCATGGAAAAACGGAAAACAAAAGAAGGGAGAAGGGGAAATTTGATGAAGAAAAAGCAGCAGCATACTAAATGGAGATAGAAGGGAGAATAAGTAGTAGTAGTAGTAGTAGTAGTAGTAGTAGTAGTAGTAGTAGTAGTAGTAGTAGTAGTAGTAGTAGTAGTAGTAGTAGTAGTAGTAGTAGTTGTTGTTGTTGTTGTTGTTGTTGTTGTTGTTGTTGTTGTTGTTGTTGTTGTTGTTGTTGTGACAGTAAATTGGTGTATGTAGAGGTGTGAGCTTAGTAGTAGTAGTAGTAGTAGTAGTAGTAGTAGTAACAGCAGACTCCACCTCTTCTCGTTACAAAGGTTCCTCCTCCTCCTCCTCCTCCTCCTCCTCCTCCTCCTCCTCCTCCTCCTTCTCCTCCTCTTCCTCCTCCTCCTCCTCCTCCCAACGGATCGATCCTACCGTCTCCAACGCCCTCACAGTTGCCACCACCACCCACCACCACCACCATCACCATCACATCACCACAACCCCTATCAACTATCACCACCATCACCACCATCACCACCATAATAACTGGGTGTACCATTATCCATTTTCTTCGCCCCTTAAGTGACCTTTTGCTTCCCTCTCCCTCTCTCTCCCTCTCCCTCTCCCTCTCTCCTCTCTCCTGTCCCTTGCTTGCCCTTATCCTTAACCATCTTGCCGTATCCTTTGCTATTTCGCCACCCTTGTCTACTACTACTACTACTACTACTACTACTACTACTACCACTACTACTACTACTACTACTACTGATGCTGCTGTTGTTTATGTTAGGAGTAGAAATCATCTCCATCTCTCATTCATCATTTTTATTTCTACTACTACTACTACTACTACTACTACTACTACTACTACTACTATTGCTGTTTGGGAAAATATCACAGTTCCTATCTCTTATTCATCATTCTTCCTTCACTGTTCCCCTCATCTTCTACCTCCTCCTCCTCCTCCTCCTCCTCCTCCTCCTCCTCCTCCTCCTCCTCCTCCTCCTTCTCCTCTCCCTCGCGCTCTCGTGTCCTTCTCATTATCCCTTTTTATCCGTTTCTCTCAACCTTTCTTCGCATTTTTCCATTTCTTCCTTTTATTAATTTCCTACGTGTTTTATTTTCGGTATTGATGTGCTTTTTATTCCTTTCATTCTGGTTATTTTGTTTCTCATTGTTCTTACTGCGTTTGTTTGTTTTTTCTTTTGTTTTTTTCTTTTTTTCTTTTTCTTCTTCATTTTCTTTGTCCTCTTTCTATATTTGTACATTCAATCTCTTGGTTGCTTTCCTTTGGGTTCTTCTTTCCTCTCCTCTTCTTCTTAATCCTCTTCTCTCCCCTCCTACTCTTCTTCCTTATCCTCCTCCTCCTCCTCCTCCTCCTCCTCCTCCTCCTCCTCCTCCTCCTCCTCCTGCTCTTTCTATATATATACACATTTCATCTCGTGGTTTTCTTCTGTTCTTTTCTTCCCCTTTTTCTTCTCCTTTCTTTCTTTCTCTCTTCTTCTTGCCCTCCTGCATCTTCCTTATTTATTGAACTATTTTTTTCTTTATTTTTATTGACGTTTTTCTACTACTACTACTACTACTACTACTACTACTACTGCTTCTTCTTCTACTTCTTCTTCTCCTCCTCCATAGTGATCCTCCCATAACCATATACCTTATTAAAATCCCTTTCTTCCCTCCTCCTCCTCCTCCTCCTCTTCCTCCTCCTCCTCCTCTCACCACTCTCACTTCTATCTCTCCACCATCTGCCTCTCAGCTTCCCAAATTGGTCCTCCCCTCTCACCCCTCGTGTCTCTCCCTCTCCCTCTCCCTCTCTCTTCCCTCTCCCCTACGTTCACAAAATCAAGATGGTTCGTAACACGCCTGCAAAATGTTTATAGGGAATTTCTAAATATGTTTCCTTTTCCTTCTTCTTCTGCTTCTTCTTTTTCAGTTCTCTTCTCTTCTATTCTCTTCTCTTCTCTTTTCTTTTCTTCTCCTCTCTTCTCTTCTCTTCTCTCTCTCTCTCTCTCTCTCTCTCTCTCTCTCTCTCTCTCTCTCTCTCTCTCTCTCTCTCTCTCTCTCTGATTTTCTTTTTCGTTTTCTAAATTGCCTTTGTTTTTTTTATCTTGTGTTTCTTTTCCTATTCTTCCACTACTGCTTCTTCTTCTTCTTCTTCTTCTTCTTCTTCTTCTTCTTCTTCTTCTTCTTCTTCTTCTTCTTCTTCTTCTTCTTCTTCTTCTCCTCCTCCTCCTTCTTCTTTCACTTCTTATTTTTCTTTGCTCTTCTTCTGATTCCCTCCTCCTCCTCTTCCTCCTCCTCCTCCTCCTCCATCTTCTTCCACCTACAAATTGGTTTCGTTTTTTCTTCGGTCTGTTCTTCACTCTTCCTCTTCTTCTTCATCATTCATTACTATTATTACTATCATTATCATTATCATTATTATTATTATCATTAACATCATTATAAATTACCTTACTTTTTCTCTTTTTCCCTTTAATCTTTTGCTATCCCTTGTTCTCCTCCACTTCATCTCCCCACTCCTCCTCCTCCTCCTCCTCCTCCTCCTCCTCCTCCTCCTTTCCGTAGTCTCAAAATATTCCTCGTGCGTCACAAAGCGTCACTTTCTCTCAAAATGTTGCGATTTGTGCAGAAATTCGTAAAGTTCTGGCGATAATATTTCTACAAGAGTATTACTAAGTGCTTTTTTATATATGAGAGAGAGAGGGAGAGAGAGAGAGAGGTGGTGATGATGCAAGGAGATTTTAACTGTACGTATTTGTATTTAAAGTGTTACAAAATTATCGAAGACAAATTAGTACATCAACACTCTTGGCAATATTTTGAATTAGGTGCTTAAAATTTTGTACTAAGAAGAAGAAAAAAGAACAAGAACAAGGACAAGAGGAACAAGAACAAGAACATGGACAAGAACAAGAACAAGAAAAACAACAACAATAACAATGATAATAATAATAATAATAATAATAATAATAATAATAATAATAATAATAATAATAATAATAATAATACTAACATAATTCAACTTCAAAACAAGGTCAAAATTCTTTTCTTCAACATTTTCTCTTGTTTTTTTCTTTTTTTTCCACTTCAAGTCTCCATTTGTTTCCTTCTTCCTTGTAACGGCCTCCTCTCTCTCTCTCTCTCTCTCTCTCTCTCTCTCTCTCTCTCTCTCTCTCTCTCTCTCTCTCTCTCTCTCTCTCTCTCTCTGTTTTTCTCACTTCTGCATTCCCACTAATCTTCTCTCCTTCCTTCTCTACCTTCCTCCTTCCATCCTCTCTCCCTCTCTCCTTCCCTTTCCTCCTCTCTCCTTCCTTCCTTCCTTCCTTCTTTTCTTCCTTCTTCTCTCCTCCGCACAATTCCACATCTCTTCCTACTTCTTTTCTCTTGCCAAATTCCCTCCCTTCCTCCGCTCCATCTCTCTCCTCCTCCACTTCTCCCTCTTCCTCTCTACATCCTCCTCTTCCTCTCGTACTTTCAACTCTCCCACTTTTCCTCTTCCTCTTCCTCATCCTCTTCCTCTTCCTCTTCCTCTTCCTCTTCCTCCTCCTCCTCCTCCTCTCTCGCTCACCCTTGTCTTCCATCAGTCTAATGTTAATCAAGTATCATCTCTCTCTCTCTCTCTCTCTCTCTCTCTCTCTCTCTCTCTCTCTCTCTCTCTCTCTCTCTCTCTCTCTCTCTCTGCTCGGCTCGGCGTGCAAAGGGTCAGCAATGCAAATATAACCAAAACAGCAAACGGAATTAATGTTCCGAATGGAGGAGGAGGAGGAGGAGGAGGAGGAGGAGGAGGAGGAGGAGGAGGGATGTTTCAGCACACAGCCGGAGGAGGAATCACTTTGCGGGTGTTTAATTGTGCCTGGTGGTGGTGGTGGTGGTGGTGGTGGTGGTGGTGATGGTGGTGGTCAGTGTGTAATATCATAGAGGGATTAGGATGATAGTAGTAGTAGTAGTAGTAGTAGTAGTAGTAGTAGTAGTAGTAGTAGTAGTAGTAGTAGTAGTAGTAGTAGTAGTAGTAGTAGTGACAGTAATAGTAGTAGTGACAGTAATAGTAGTAGTAGCAGTAGTAGTGGTAGTGGCAGTAGTGGTAGTGGTGAAAGTGGTGGTAGTAGTAGTAGTAGTAGTAGTAGTAGTAGTAGTAAAGCAAATGTTATATTCCTACTATTACGTACTTACACTACTACTACTACTACTACTACTACCACCACCACCACCACCACCACAACCACCACCACCACAAGAACACATACACAGCACAAACAACCAGGTAAATAAACCCTACAACGAATACACACACACACACACACACACACACACACACACACACACACACACACACACACACACGATAAAAAAGAAGCAGTAAAAAAATCAAACAAAAAAAAAACTTTTCGTGTCAAAAAATGTTGAAAGCGAGCGAACGAAAGAGCCAGAGAGAGAGAGAGAGAGAGAGAGAGAGAGAGAGAGAGAGAGAGAGAGAGAGAGAGAGAGAGAGAGAGAGAGAGAGAGAGAGAGAGAATGTCATCCGTTACCTCCTTTCCTTTCCTCCATATCTAACGTTCCTCCCACAAGATGCTAAATTTCCAGGCGTGGCATTTATGTAGCTCAGAGAGAGAGAGAGAGAGAGAGAGAGAGAGAGAGAGAGAGAGAGAGAGAGAGAGAGAGAGAGAGAGAGAGAGAGAGAGAGAGACATACACACACACACACACACAATGAAAAATATATATTGTACACTCGCGTTCAGAATATTAAAAAGTGACAAGAGTTTTCGATTACACTCATTGAATACACTAAAACTACATCAGTGCGGGGAAAAACAGGATGCAACAATTTGTGATCACGGTGGTGGTGGTGATGGTGGTGGTGGTGGTGGTGGTGGTGGTGGTGGTGGTGGTGATGATGATGATGATATTAACGCTTGAAATAATAGTAGTAGTAGTAGTAGTAGTAGTAGTAGTAGTAGTAGTAGTAGTAGTAAACAAAGCAATTATTTTTAAGAGCATTCTAATTAAATTTCTGTACAAAAAATTTCATTATATATTCTTAATCTGTTAAAAAAATATATAATACATATATAAAATATGATAATTGGCAAATATTACGAAACAGAATTACGTAAAATCTCTCTCTCTCTCTCTCTCTCTCTCTCTCTCTCTCTCTCTCTCTCTCTCTCTCTCTCTCTCTCTCTCTCTCTCTCATTTGTTCCATCCCTCCTTTCTCTTCTCCCTCCCTTTCTTCTTTCTCTTCCTTTCCTCGTTCTCTCTCTCTCTCTCTCTCTCTCTCTCTCTCTCTCTCTCTCTCTCTCTCTCTCTCTCTCTCTCTCTCTCTCTCTCGTGCACCGCCACATTACATCACCCCACGTTTTCTTTAGTGCCCCCCATTACCTCGTCAGTGTGAATCCGTTTTCTGAACTTACAAATCTTGCAAATCTTTTTGACTTCCTTTAATCTCAGGAGAGTTATTAACCATAGATGAGAGAGAGAGAGAGAGAGAGAGAGAGAGAGAGAGAGAGAGAGAGAGAGAGAGAGAGAGAGAGAGAGAGATTTGCTTTTATAACCTTTGACTTTTCCAAGAGATATTCTATAGATCTATGATGTGATTTTGACGGACACTATGACCTCTCTCTCTCTCTCTCTCTCTCTCTCTCTCTCTCTCTCTCTCTCTCTCTCTCTCTCTCTCTCTCTCTCTCGCTCACTCGCTCTTCACAGTGTCATTAGTCATCTCAATTACAGCAACAACGAATCAATTACACACACACACACACACACACACACACACACACACACACACACACACACACACTTCATACAAAGCCCCTTAATTACAGGTGAAATGACACGCCTACATGAATCTCACCTCTCACCTGTCATAATTACGTTTGTGACAGTAGTAGTAGTAGTAGTAGTAGTAGTAGTAGTAGTAGTAGTAGTAGTAGTAGTAGTAGTAGTAAGCAAGTGTAAATTTTAGCCAATATTTTTTTTATTTCTTTTATTTTTTTTTCATTCTTGTGCAGTTTGTTTGTTTTTTTTTCAGATCGTCTTACTGAGGTAAAGTTTTCTTTTGTTCTTATTTTTGTTGTTGCTTTTTTCCCCTTGGTCGGATCAATTGACATGTGAAAATACTAGGAGTTGCAGCCGCAGTAGCAGTAGTAGTAGTAGTAGTAGTAGTAGTAGTAGTAGTAGTAGTAGAAGCATATGTTCCTCTCTCTCTCTCTCTCTCTCTCTCTCTCTCTCTCTCTCTCTCTCTCTCTCTCTCTCTCTCTCTCTCTCTCTCTCTCTCTCTATTTCGCTTCCTTTCCTTTCTTTCATTGTCCAAGTCTTCCACATTTCTTCCCTTCTATTGTCCATCTCCTCTCAATACCTTCCCTTTTCATCCTCGCTGCTAAGTCACCCAAGTACCTACACACACACACACACACACACACACACACACACACACACACACACACACACACACTTCTACGTTTCACCATTTCTTTCTTC
>NC_087182.1:16169880-16182380 GCF_035594125.1 Scylla paramamosain
GCCCTTAAAACATTCATGGAAACCCTCGGACAACTTTTCAACATCCCACAGACTGATGGAAAGACTGGCAGACCGAGAGAGGGACAGGTGGTTCGACTGATGAATACAGACAGACAGATAGACAGACAGGACACACAGTTCGGCTGATAAATATAGAGAGACAGATTGACCTGCAAATAGATAGACAGACAGAAAGACAGATAGATAGACAGACAAAGACAGATAGATAGACAGACATCGACCTACAAATAGACAGGTGAACCGACTGACTGAATGAGTAACTGACAAAGGGGAAATATAATTAGTATATCCTTAGTCACAAGAAATATTAACAGGAACTACTACTATTACTGCCACTATTACTGTTACTGCTGCTAATAGTAGTAATGATAATGATGATAATAATAGTAATAATAGTAGTAATAATAATAATAATAATAATAATAATAATAATAATAATACAATAACAACTATTACTACTACTACTATAACTACTTCAGCAACAACTACTACTACTTCTACTACTACTACTATTACTAAAACAACAACAACAACAACAACAACAACAACAACAACCGCTACTACTACTACTACTACTACTACTACAACTACTACAACTACTACTACTACTACAACTACTACAACTACTTCAACAACAACAACAACTACTACTACTACTACCACTACTACTACTACTACTTCCACTACAACAATTGCAACAACTCCAACAACAACAAAAACTACTACTACCACCACCACTACCACCAAATCCATCTCACCACCACCACCACCACCACTACAAACACAATAGCAAGCATGTCTCCTACTACTTTTTCTTTCCTCAGGTGTGACGAAGACCGGCTTAGTGGCTTTCATGGAGGAGGAGGAGGAGGAGGAAGAGGAGGAGGAGGAGGAGGAGGTGTGTTTAGTGAGAGCTGACAGCGTCTTGACACGGTGAAAGCCGATGACACTCTCCTTGTCATGTGCTGCGGGGACTTGAAAGAGAGAGAGAGAGAGAGAGAGAGAGAGAGAGAGAGAGAGAGAGAGAGAGAGAGAGAGAGAGAGAGAGAGAGAGAGAGACTAAATATATACACGTCATCTCTCCTTCTCTATTCTCCTCTGATATCTGTTACTTGTTAATCGTTACGCGTGTAGACCACCTAAACATAACAGACTGAAGTGTGTTTGTATGTGTAATGAATACGAATATATGTATGTGTACTAGATCGAAGGTACGCGCCAAAAATATGTATTCCTATTAATATATATTTCATTCCCGTTCATAGAGATATCTGGGTATGTATTCCGTTACTGGAGTCCTATTATTCCCAATGGTGGAAAAGGATTGAGAGATGATAGTGTTAGAGAGAGAGAGAGAGAGAGAGAGAGAGAGAGAGAGAGAGAGAGAGAGAGAGAGAGAGAGAGAGAGAGAGAGAGAGAGAGAGAGAGACACGACCATATGTTTTTTTGTCCTTTTCTCCTCCTCCTCCTCCTCCTCTTCCTCCTACTTTTTCTTCTTACCTCCTCCTATTCCTCTTCCTCCTACTTTTCTTCTTACTTTGCATTAAACAGCACAGTTAAATATGAATACCAACGAATAGACCAACAAATCTGATGCCGTCTGAACTTTCCTTATATTCCAAAGTGCTCCCATCTCTCTCTCTCTCTCTCTCTCTCTCTCTCTCTCTCTCTCTCTCTCTCTCTCTCTCTCTCTCTCTCACGCCAATCAGTCAGTACATAATTCCATACACTGCACTTCAAAATGGCCATAATCGGATAGTTCCCTTCCCTTTGAAATGTCAGGCGAGGAGGAAAAAAACCATTTGAGCCGTAAAAGGCGACCTCGACCAACCATTATGAGAGGCCTCCAGGCACCACCACCACCACCACCACCACCACTGCCGCGGCCCGACCCAATCTTGCGAGGCGACTCCAAAAGCTGCAAGGACGGGTGGTGGAAAAATGCGTGGGGAACCTTGGCGCCCTGCAGCAGATCACCAAGGACACGGAGAAAGGGCGTGGGCAATGGTTAATAGTGGTACTTACAAGGGCAGTGAAGAAGTGAGGAGGGCAGGAGTGGAATGCATTAAGGAAGTGATAAGAAGGTAAGAAATGAGATGGCTTGGTCACGTAAGAAGAGGAGAAGACCAGTTGATTAAAAGCACCTGGCTCCATATTGAAAAACAACCCCCACCACTCTCCCCACTACATTCAAAAGACTCTAATTAAAGTTACGCGAAGTTTTTAAGTGTTTTCTAAAATTCTGGCGACAGATTAACTAGATTTCTACGTCACTTACAGGAGAACCACTCTTGAAAACCTGGGGAATCATCTTTGTGACCTTTGAAATTAGCAGTTGGTGAGGGAAGAAAGCGCTTGAAAATACGAGCCTTGAAAAAAAAAAAAAAAAAAAAACATTTCCTAGATCAAGAGGAAAACAGAGAGTGAGAAGGAGGAATGGAAAGGACTGGTAAATAACACACACGTTAGTCATCATCGGGTGGGAGTCACTGAAGAAGATGCAAAGGAACAGAAACAGCTGGAGGAGACTCGTACATGGCGACAACCTCTGTGTAGGAAAACAGTGAAACGAGAAGAAATGACCAGTGGGTATGGGTGTATGGGTGGTGAGGTGCAGAGGGTAGGTGGTGGTATGCACGCAGGAAAATGTGAAGTTGATTGAGTTATGACACTGCAACAAGGAGGCTCTGAAGGAGACGAGGCAGAGTGAGGAAAAGGTGGAAGCATTGCATAGGAGATGACTTGAGAGAGAGAGAGAGAGAGAGAGAGAGAGAGAGAGAGAGAGAGAGAGAGAGAGAGAGAGAGAGAGAGAGAGAGAGAGAGAGAGAGAGAGAGAGAGAGAGAGAGAGAGAGAGAGAGAGAGAGAGAGAGAGAGAGAGAGAGAGAGAGAGAGAGAGAGAGAGAGAGAGAGAGAGAGTATACCAGAGATTATATGTATAGGAGTATGAAGAAAAGTGAAGAAGATAAGAGTAATTCAAAGAGAGAAAAAAGAAGAGGAGGAGGAACAACAACAACAACAACAACAACAACAACAACAACAACAACAACAAGATAAGAAGAAAACCACCACCACTAACACCACCACCACCACCAACAGCAACAATAGAACCTCATAACATACCCGCCCAGCTTACAACACCAGACACCACCACTACCACCACCACCACCACCCCACGAGCGACAAATTACAATAAGCCAGCAGGGGGATCGAACCCATAACCTTCATATTCTGAGTCAAGCAGTGGACCGCAGAGCCAACCTCACGTGCCGGCGGTGTCAGCAGGATCAAAGCTTTCCTGAAGGGAGTGAAAGTCAGCGAGGGAAAAATGGAAGAGAAGAAAATAAAGGAAGAAAAAAAGGAGGAAGAAAAAAAGAGGTGAAGAAAAAGGAAGAGAAGAAGAATAAAAGGGAAGAGATAAGGAAAACAAGGGAGAAGAAAAGGAAGAGAAGAAAAAAGTAAGAAGAAAAGGTAAAAAGAAAAAAAAGGAAGAAAAGAACAAACAAGAAGAAAAGAGAAAGAATAAAAAAAAGATGACAAGAAGAAAGTTAGAGAGAAAAAGAAGGAAGAGAGGAAAAGGGAGAAAAACGAGAAAAAAATGAGAAGGAAAAAGGAAAAGATATGAAAAGGAAAAAAAGGAAAAGAAAAAGCAAGAAAAGAAAAAAGGCAAAGAAAAAGGGAAGAGAGGAGAAAAGAGACAAAAGAAGTAAAGAAAAAGCAAAGAAAAAGGGAAGAAGACAAAAACGGAGGAGAGAGAGAGAAGAAATTAAAGGAAGAGAAGAAAAAAGAAAGAAGAAAAGAGAAGAAAAAAATAAAATAGATGAAAAAGGAAAAAAAGTAAAAAAAAATAAATAAATAAATAAATAAATAAAAGAGTCTTGGTTTCTCAAAGTTACAGACGCTGACGTGAAGCAAGGCCGGTGCACGGAAAAATGCGGATGATCCCTTGATGGAGTAGGATTGAGAGGCAAGGAGGATCCGGAGGACTTTCAAACTGCTACGTAACTTGTCAGGCGAGAATCCTCCTTGTCTTGTCATCCTGCCATACTTCC
Source organism: Scylla paramamosain (assembly GCF_035594125.1). Classification (NCBI taxonomy): domain Eukaryota; kingdom Metazoa; phylum Arthropoda; class Malacostraca; order Decapoda; family Portunidae; genus Scylla; species Scylla paramamosain. The sequence goes on from NC_087182.1 coordinate 16,173,952, forward strand.
TCTCATCCCCCTATGTTGTCCTCCTCACTAATGCCTCTGGCCAGTACCTTCACTCTCTGCTACTTTTCACAGGTAAATTCTGGGATAATCAGCCTGTTTTTGCTTTTCTCTTCCTACAATTTGAACTGTTTCAAGATAGGAACATCAGAACGTCTCCAAAACTAGACATGCCTCCATTTTGGTAGACAGATAGGTAGATTGACAGACAGACAGACAGACAGATAGACAGACACTGACTGACAAATAACACACAGATAAACAGGGAGACAGATACTCAGACAGATGAAGCCAGATAGATAAACAGACAGATATATAAACAGAAAGATAGAAAAACAGAGACAGGCAGACAGACAAACAGATAGACAAATAAACAAAGAGAAGGATATGCAGTTAAACAGACGGATAAGCAGACAGAACAGACAGACAGATAAACAGACAGACAGACAGACAGACAGACAGACAGACAGACAGACGGACGGACAGACACACCTAGCTAAGTAATAAATAGCTACAATTAGGAAGTAACATTTCTAAACGCAAAGACAAGGAAGAGAACGATACGAGGATGACGAGCGAGCGGAACCGGTAACAATATTAGTTTATCAATTTAACACAATCAGCAACTGTCACCCTCTTGTCTGGTGTGCCCGTCCGCCTGCCATCCACCAGCCCTGCCTTCCGCATAGAAGCTGTCTCGCTCTGTATAAGCTGTACCATCACTTCATGTATATTTTGTTGGCACCCTTGAACATTCAGTACATTTACCAACAATAGAGAAATACAGGGGTGTTTTTAAGGATTCTGATGTCCCCAATTTGTCAGATGAGAAAGTGAGAATCTTCCTTGATATACTAAAATATTTCATGAGTAATATTTCTGGGCATTTAGACAGGATATATAAGTGAGGCTGAAGATGAAAACCCACCCACAAGACGGTAATACAGGCATGGTCTCAAGGGTTTTGATGTCTTTAAATTATCAACTGAGAGTGTTCATTGATATATTAAAGTACGTCAATAATATTTTTAGGTACGAAGGAGACAGTGAGAGTAAAGGATGTATAAATGAGGCTCGAGGTGAATGTAAGGCACAAATCCTACCGCTGGACACCATTTTAAGCAGAGCAGCTGAGAAGATGAAAATGAAAATTAGAAGATAAAAGTGAAGGTGAGAAAATAAAAGTGAAGGTGAACAGATAAAAGGGAAGATAAGAAGATAAAAGTGAAGATGAACAGATAAAAGTGAAGATGAACATATAGAAAGTGAAGATGAGAAGATAAAAGTGAAGATAAAGTGTTAAATTGATATAGAAAGTGAAGAAGAGAAGATAAAAGAACACTCAATTAAGGAGTTGAAGTACACAGAAAAAATTTAAAAGATGAAAAAGGTAAAAACTAAAAAAAAAAGTGAAGATGAGAAGACTAGATAAGACACGATTAAATTAAGTAGTCCAAGAAAAAAAGAAGCTAAAAAAAAAAAAGAATGAAAGACAAATATTACGAGACTGAAATATTATACTCACTGTAATTCGAAATACATAAAGAGAAATATGCCCAGTTTTCCGCCCCGCTTTAATAGAAAATGTGCTAAGGGAAACACAAAGTACTGAAAATATTTATGAGGGAATGTATCACACCTATTACGCCGAGGAGAGTGAAACAGGCTAGGATTCGAACACGTTATAAGAAACCCACCTCCATCCTCCCCCTTACTCCCACCTTCCCCAAGAAAATAGAAAAAAAAAAAGAAGACAATGAAAAGAATAACCCACAGAAAATTGAATACACACTTATGGACAAAACTCCTCCTCCTCCTCCTCCTCTTCTTCCTCTTCCTGAATCCACCCCTCCCTCCTCCTCCTCTTCCTCATCATCATCATCCCACCTACCTCGATAAAGGGGGGAAAAAAAAAGACAATGAAAAAAAATAACCTACACAAAATTGAAAATACACTTGTGGATATAACCTACTTTTTATTCGTCATTTATTTTTTCCTTTCGTCCTTTTCCCCTTTTTAAAATCTCCTTTTCTTATATCCCTACCTTATCCTTAAAGCTCCTCCTCCTCCTCCTCCTCCTCCCTCCTCCTCCTCCTCATCATCATCATCATCATCATCATCATGCCAATTGCAATAACTGACCCTTAGATTCTCCCCGTAGTTCGATTACACTATCCTACAGAAGCAAATCACCATTATCACCATTGTTTACATCTTGAAAGGCTCCATGCGTGCCTGTCAGTCTCAGTCCTGCTCACCTAATGACTCGATACGCTGCAGAGTCCCTGGCAGCCTAGGACCTATTAGATTTAAAGACACTTAGATGCTATATTGGCTTTCTCTCTCTCTCTCTCTCTCTCTTGGCTTTCCTATCCCCGTTTTCTTTCAGGGAACGGCATTTTGTGGGGTCTTTTTTATGTTTTGTCTTAATTTATTTTTCATTTTTCTTCTTTTCCTTTACATCTCAGACGCAAAGTTCTCGTCTCTCTTGCCTTTTCTACCTCCTGTTTTCTTTCAGGGAATGGCATCTGGGGGGGGGCTTTTTTAATCTTTTATCTTATTTTATTTTTCGCTGTTGTTCTCTTTTCTTTTTTTTTTTCTTTTCCCTATTTTTTTTCGCCCTTGACCGATCTCCCTGATACCTCAAAAAAAAAAAATAAATAAATAAATAAAATAAAATAATAAAATAATAAAAAAAAAATTCTGGATCATGTCAGTGGAGTATTTTCTTGGATCTCTAAAAATACAACCTGCCACGTTCAAATCCTTACACACAGGCTTGGAAAAAGAATAAAAAAAAATACTGCGACTGTAAAAACAATAAATGAAAAAAAAATAAATAAAATACTGTTGGAAGGGAAACACGTCGAGTGAAAGGAAGAAAAAAAACAAAAAAAAATACGCATAAAAGCTGAATTATGCGCAAAGGAATCGAAAAAAAAAATGAATATAAAAAGCAGAAAATCACTACAACGAAAGGTGAACCGCGAAAATCCACAAAAAAAGGGAAAAAGAAAGAAAACAAGCAATTTACTGAAAACAAGAAAGAAAAACGACACACACACACACACACACACACACACACACACACACACACACACACACACACAAGCAGCGCCAATCACAGTGCGCCTCGTACTAATGGCGGCTTCACTGAGGTCATTCATGTCTACCTGCGTGGATAATTTAGGCAGAAGTACACAGGTAAGCCTTAATCACCTGTGTGTGTGAGAGAGAGAGAGAGAGAGAGAGAGAGAGAGAGAGAGAGAGAGAGAGAGAGAGAGAGAGAGAGGAGAGAGAGAGAGAGAGAGAGAGAGAAAGCAAAAAATAGCTGTTCCTAATCACTTAAGTAATCCGAACGACTTAAACAAGGATTATTCTTTTACAATACAATCGATAGAGAGAGAGAGAGAGAGAGAGAGAGAGAGAGAGAGAGAGAGAGAGAGAGAGAGAGAGAGAGAGAGAGAGAGAGAGAGAGAGAGAGAGAGAGAGCGCAAGGCCATGACAAAGTGCGAACGACGTGTAAATACAGCCACAGAATATCCTGGGAATAAAATAAAAGACAAATGCGCAGAACCAGTGGCGCATGAAAGACGCTTCCTGGAATACACTAAGGAACACAAAGGAAGAGCGAGCAAAGCAGCAGCACACCTCTTGTCCCTTTTACCACGTCTGTTCTTTAATAAGCTACACTGTTATTAAGTACATGTAAGTAGATTTAGATAGAATAAAGAACAGAGAGAGAGAGAGAGAGGAGAGAGAGAGAGAGAGAGAGAGAGAGGAGAGGAGAGGAGAGAGAGAGAGAGAGAGAGAGAGAGAGGGAGAGGGAAACTTGGATGGGTGAAAAAATGGGAGGGAAACGTCTATCTTGTATATAGGTAATCCTTCCCTAAATCCTTGAATTCTAGGGATAAATCCTTTGAAATTCCCCAACTCTCCATTTGCCTATCGAGTCCCTTTACATCGCCTAGGGAAGGATTAAGAGGAGGAGGAGGAGGAGGACGAGGAGGAGGAGGAGGAGGACGAGGAGGATTAGAGGGAGGACCTTTGATGATATGGGAAGGTTACAAAAAGAGGATTTTAAAGAGGGAGAAAGGGCGAAAAAAAAGTAAATCACGAAGAAAAGTAGGGAAAAGTAGAGATTAGAATTTAAAAGTAAAAAAAAAAAAAGTAAAAATAAGAAGAAAGGTGAGAAAAAAAGGGGATTAAGGGAAAAGATAATGAAAGAAGGGAGAAATTAAAGAAGTGAAAGAGAGGAAAGAAGAACAGGCAAAGAGAGAAAGTATGAAAAGACAAAATAAAGAAGTGGGAGAGGAAATAGAAACGAGCAAAGAGTAAAAGGTACGAGAAGGTGAAATAGAATAAGGAAAGGATAGGAAACAAGAGAGGGAAGGGGAATTTTAGAAGGTTAGTAAAGAATGAAGGGAGAGATAAAGAGCGAGAAAGGTTAATTAAGAGGAAAAGTGAGAGAGAATTAAGTCGCAAGGGAAGGAAAATAGAATAAAGAATAAAACGAATAAAGAAAGAGAAGAGGAAAGAGTAGAAAACCATTTAGGAAGAAAGATTAAAATGAACAAGTGAAAGAATAAAAGAGACACGATAATGAAAAGGAAAAGAAAGGAGGAAAGGAAAACGGAAAAACAAATAAAAAAAAACATTATGATAAGAGGAAAAGAGAAAAAAAGAGAGAAAAAGAATAGGAATAATGGAAGAAGAGATTGGATTGAAAGAGAGAGAGAGAGAGAGAGAGAGAGAGAGAGAGAGAGAGAGAGAGAGAGAGAGAGAGAGAGAGAGAGAGAGAGAGAGAGAGAGAGAGAGAGGAAAGGCAACATCACTCTCTCGTAATCAATAAAAGCGATCATCTCCTTTTTATCTCCTTTTCTCTTTATTGATTCGCATCACCACTAGCGCCATAAACCCGAGGCTGCACACACCGACACATACACAGGCGTGAAAGGGAAAACAAGCAGGAAAACACGCCATTGAAACACCGGAAAGGAGAGAAAAGGAAAAAAAGGAAAGGAGGAGGAGGAGAAGGAATGCGGAAGGAAAAATGTGAAAAAATGCGAAACTCAGGATATGATAAAAGGTACGTAAGGAAGATGTAATTAAAGAAAAATAGAGGGAAAAAGGAGAGGGAAGGAGTAACAGGAGGAATGGTGAGATGGGAAGAACAGGGAGGAATGAATGAAAAGCGTAAGAAATGAGAAAAGTAAAAAAAAAAAAAAGAAGTAAGGAAGATTTAACTAAGGAAAGGTAGAAAGAAAAGAAGAGGGAGACAAGGAGGAGGACCGGAAAAAAAATAAAGAAGAGAAATGTGGCAGGAAGAATGAAAGGCACAAGTAATAAGATATAAAAGTAAAAAAAGGAGAGCAAGGAAGATTGAAATGAAGAGCAGTACGTTAAAAAGAAGAGGAGATGAAACACACAATTAAAACTGAAAACAAGAGAAAAAATAAGGAGAGGAAGAACTAACAGCAGCAGAAGGAGGAGGAGGAGGAGGAGGAGGAGGAGGAGGAGGAGAATAAAAGTGATGATGAAAAGCGAGAAATAACGAAAGGACGATAAGGAGGAGGAAGAAAAGATACAAGGAACAACAACAACAACAACAACAACAACAACAACAACAACAGGTGGAGGAAGTGCAGGTGTTGACGGAAAGCGAAAAAAGTGAGAAAGAGGAAGAGAGGACAAGAAAAAAAGAGAGAAAAGAATCGATCGGCGCTCTTTTGTTTATGAGAGTGCGATTGCGTCTTGTTTGGGCGACACGCGACAGTCTTTTGTCATCAACTAGAGCGGCTTTTGGCGAGGAGGCGAAGGACTGTCTACCTCCATCACGCTTCTGTCAGAGATGAAGTTGAAAGGCGGAGGTTAATTCTAAAACACTTCTGCGCCGCAACTCCACTACTTTCATGAGTGTCTAATTGAAGCTACGAGAGTTTTTGAGGGTGTTTCTACAGTTCTAGTGGCAAATTAACAAGATTTCTATATTATTACTACGAGAAACAGTCTTGGGAACCCGGCTATTCATTTCTGTGGTCTTGGAAAATAGTGGTGGGAAAGAAAAGCACCTCCACTACTTTCTCTTGGGTCTAACTGAAGCTACGGGAGTTTTTAAGGGTGTTTCTACAGTTCTAGAGGCAAATTAAACAAGATTTCTACATTATTATTAGGAGTAACAGTCTTGGGAACCCGGTTATTCATTTCTGTGGTCTTGGAAAATAGTGGTGGTGAGAGCAAAGCGTTGAACATTGACTTAAGACTGAAACCTCCACTCTAAATGAAACTAAAGAGAGAGATACAGAGAGGCGCAGACTAATGAGAAGTGGTGAGAGAAATAAAGAGAGAGAGGAGAAAGAGATAGGATGAGGTAAAAATAGCCTTCCCTAATCACTTAAATAATCCGAAAGACTTTTTCACGCACGGCCTTTTTCCCTTCATAGTGGACGGGGAGAGAGGGAGAGAGAGAGAGACAGATTAAGAGAGGAAAAAAGGAGAAATATATGGAGCGCCAGAGTAAAAATACCCATTCCCAATTACTTAAATAATCCTGAAGGCTTTTAAACATTTTTTTTTAACATTTTTTTTTTTTTTTTTGACAATCGCCTCACTAAGTTTTTTTTTTATTACAATACCCCAATTTTTTTTTTTTCTCTACAACAGCGCACCCGTATGTCGTGATTCGGCGGCGGAAAATAAAAGTGACACCTCTGTTCATAAAAAACGTGTAGTACTGGAGCAAGAAGGGCACAGCTAGGAGACGATTCAGCATGCCAGACGCGCTCCGCCTCAAGAAAGTAGTAGATTTTTGCTGATTTTTTGAATGCGGAGAATTTTTCCTTTTTTTTTTTTTTAAGTCTTGTCATTTCTCCCTATCGATTATCGCCATTCCGTTCCCCCTGTCTTAGCGTTATTCAGGATTTCACCCGTTGACCTTTAAATGTCTTTGAGATAGACGGACAAACAGTATTCTAGAGATCAAATTCTCAAATACTTCGGCGTCTTATCTCGCCTCGTTTCAGGAAGCTGTAGTGGAGGATATTCGTGTATTCAAGGATGTTTTCATGACTGTAGTGATGTTTTACAAAAGACTGTATAACCAATGGGAAAGCGAGCTATGAGGACCTAATTAATCATCTATGTGCCCCTTGAAAACACGACTAAGATATTTTGGACACGTGATAAGGAGAGAAGAGGATGAAGCAGTGAGGAAGGCAATGATGGTGGAGGTGAAGGAGAGAAGGAGGGTTGGGAGACAGAGAATAAGATGGAGAGGCGTAATAAGGAGTGATACGAACAAGCTGGGAGTGCAAGAAGCTGATGCAGTGGACAGAAACAGATGGAGAAGGATAACTCGAGCGGCTGACCCTGCAATACACTGGGATTAAGGTCGTATGAAGAAGAAAAAAAAGAAGTGTCCCTTGAAAACACTCGTGATGAAAGTCCAGCTTCAAAATACGTGCCTTAGAAATACACGGCGTCTGATTATTTTTCCTTCACCTGTGGCCTTTGATAATATTCCTAATAAGAAGCCAAAAATATTCAGAGTATGGGCCATAAAAATACAGTTTGATTAATTTCGCTTCATCTGTGGCCTTTAACAATTCTCCGGATAAGAACGTAAGAAAAATAAGGAAAGGTGCCAGAAGCCGTCCCTGTATGAAACCTAACCTATTTCCATTATCCTCATCCATCATTATCTAATCTAATCTAAAAGCTCCCTAATGACTCGACACTAACAACCTGATTACTGAGTCCATTCCTTTCATCTACCACTCTATCTAAGAACCAGTTCCATCCATTTCTTAAAGAGTTTCAAAGTACGCCCCTTAAAAATACATCACGTCTGATTACTTTCTCTTCATTTGTGGCCTTTGAAAATATTCGTAATGAGGTCACAAAGAATTTCAAGGTACAGGTTTTAGGAATTGTTTGCCTGACTGCTCTTCCTTTTCCAATCATCTGCCTGGTTCTCTTGTGTACTCTTGGTGCGGACGCGTGGCTGCAGAGAAACACGAGGCTGCTTCTGAGTGCGAATGGGATGGAAGGAAGACAAAGGGAGCGAGGGGAAGACCAAAAGAATGATGGGAAGAGGAAGAGATGCAACGATCGTCACACACACACACACACACACACACACACACACACGTAAGAGATCAATACTATAACGTGCACCAAAAAAAGAAAAAAAAAGTTACACATAACACCTCCGGAAATCTCTCTCTCTCTCTCTCTCTCTCTCTCTCTCTCTCTCTCTCTCTCTCTCTCTCTCTCTCTCTCTCTCTCTCTCTCTCTCTCTCTCTCTCTGCCCTACACCTAAACAAACAATAAACCACCATTACCATATCTATGAACTACACTGCAACACCAACACAAACACAATCAGAACCAACACCTACGAGAGAGAGAGAGAGAGAGAGAGAGAGAGAGA
>NC_087182.1:16192380-16202380 GCF_035594125.1 Scylla paramamosain
ACCTCCCTTCATCCTCCTTCTCCTTCTTTTCCTCTTCCTCCTTTCCTCCATCTTGTTCCATCCTCCTCCTCTCCTTTTCTTCCTAATTTGTCCCTCTTCTCTCTCTCCCCCCTCCTCCCCTTTCTCTTCCCTCTTCCTCCCCACCCTTCCTCCTCCTCATCTTATATCTTGGGTTTTTTTTATCCTCCTCCTCCTCCTCCTCCTCCTCCTCCTCCTCCTCCTCCTCCTCCTCCTCCTCCTCCTCCTCCTCCTCCTCCTCCTCCTCCTCCTCCTCCCCCTCCATCCATCACAACAAGGCGGCCCATCAAGGGGAAGCCATCATGACTATCATCAATATTTAAGGCGACGCAGGAAAATTCAAAACAGTTTCCCCTACTTTACAAAAAACATTTACCCATTTTCTTTCTTTTTTTCATACACATACATAGAGTGTTTTATGCTTTCCAGTGTCTCGTTTTCTTTTTATACGCATTCCTCTTCTCTGTTTTCTGTTTCCATTTCCGGTTCTATGTGTTTTACGTACTTTTTTTATGACTTCAAAATATTTCCGAGTTTTTTTTTTTTTTATTCTAATATTTTTCTTTTTTTTTGAGTGTAAAATTTTTCGTCTTATTTATTTTACTTATTCATTTCATTTTATTTTTATTCTGTTTCATTTTGGTTCGTTCTACTCTTGTATTTTACTCTTATTCAGTTATTTCATTCTCCGTTATGTATTTACCTATTTACTTATTTGTTTAGTTATTTTGTGCTGTTGTTTTCTTATTTCTCTTATTTCGTTGTTATTGTTTTATCACGGTTATATTTCTATTTGTTATTATCATTCTTCTTTTAACATATTTCACATTTATTTTTTCATATTTTCCATTATCCCATGTTTCCCTTTACTTTCTACCAAGGTAAACTGGAAAACACAGAAGATGGATATTGATTTCTTTTATACAATCACTCTTTAGCATTTATTATTATTATTTTTTTTTTAAGAAAGATATAAACTCTGCAAATATTCAACCATCCTGCAGCGTTATCTTTTAATCATTCTGTTTCAGTTTACCTTCAACCAAGACAGATTCCTGGAAAAATACGTGATAGATATTGATTTCTTCTATACAGTCAACCTATACATATTTTCTTTTTCTAATTCCATGTAAATATTTAACCATCTTATAGCTTTTCGTATTAGTCTTAAACCATCCTAGTTTCCATAGACAGTACTCAACCTCCTAACATCTTTTTTTCCCCTTTTCCTAAACATTCATTCATTCCTCTTAAATCTTCACCCGTTTTGCATTTACCTTATTTTTCTTTTCCTAACAAATCCACCAAGTAGTGAAACATAGGTAACAGCATCACGTTTTCTTTTTCCCCATCACTTGCTTGCCTGCCTTAAGGAAAACGGGCAGGGGGAACCAAGGCAAACTGGGTATTGAGGAACTCTCTAAACTCATTTAAACTGTCGAATTATTTTCTTCAAGGAATTAATTTAAGTTTGTCTGATTATGGTGGGAGAGGTTGAGAGAGAGAGAGAGAGAGAGAGAGAGAGAGAGAGAGAGAGAGAGAGAGAGAGAGAGAGAGAGAGAGAGAGAGAGAGAGAGAGAGAGAGAGAGAGAGAGAGGAGACTGGCTTTTACACTATCGTCAAAATGGATGGAATGTGTGTGTGTGTGTGTGTGTGTGTGTGTGTGTGTGTGTGTGTGTGTGTGTGTGTGTGTGTGTGTGTGTGTGTGTGTGTGTGTGTGTGTGTGTGTGTGTGTGTGTGTGTGTGTGTGTGTGTGTGTGTGTGTGTGTGTGTGTGTGTGTGTGTGTGTGTGTGTGTGTGTGTGTGTGTGTGTGAGAGAGAGTATATATATTCACCACACACACACACACACACACACACACACACACACACACACACACACACACACACACATGCATAAATAAGTAAATAAATATAAACAAAGACTATTAAATAACGTACTTTTCCAATAATAAAAAAAAAAAAGAAACAGCCAGATTTTTTCCCCTTCACTTCCCCTCAAACACAACATTCCCCTCACATTTTTCCCCTCACAAATTGACCTATCTTCCCCATACACCCCTTCTACGCGGCCCTATCTTACCCTCTTTCCCCTTATTCAAACTCCCCTCATCTTCTCCCCTCATTCTCCCCTCCTTTCCTCTCCCCTTTCGCTGCTTATATCTCCCTTCCCACTCAGTCTCCCATGTTTTCTCTCATATCTCCCCTCTCCCTCCATGTTTACCTCCCTCTCTCACCTCTCTCCCCTCTCCCTCCCTTCCCTCATGGCACAGAATCGTTTAAAATTTTACCAAAGTCTTCATGACAAGCAAAATTTGATCTTATAAGCTAAAGTGTTGTTTGGTGTTTGGCTTTACCTATTAGCTTAAAGTCTCTCTCTCTCTCTCTCTCTCTCTCTCTCTCTCTCTCTCTCTCTCTCTCTCTCTCTCTCTCTCTGGATACGTAATCTGTAATATTTTAAATGTCAAAATAAAAAATAAAAACATCATAATAATAAGCGTTTAATAATGAAGTTTTTTTTTTTTTATCATCATTCATGCAGATTTAAAAATATATAAAAAATCAGCGAGGTGAAATATGATTAAAATACGTGTTTAGAATTTTGACAACGCGGAGCCAAATTAAAGCATTATGGAAGAGTGGTTTAAAATAGAGTCCACTGGTCATATTTTAGAGGGAAAGAGAAGACTAGGAAGGGAAAAAAAAAAGGAGAGGAACTTTCTATCATATTCCCTGCACTGGCTTGGCTTTATTGCTGTAGTCTGCATCGTAATAGTATTAATGAATTATGTAGTATTATTCATGTACTTTTTTTTGTTATCTGTCTATCTATGCGTATGTATGTCAGTTTATTCATCTGTTTTTAGTCTCCTATGTAAGGTTTTATACTTGCATTATTCTTATCACATTGCTGTATATCAAAATTTATGAGCCAGTTTTTCCCGCTTGCCTGAAAAGTTTTTACTTAATATCGGCTGCCGCTAACTGTAATTTGTATTGGTAAATGTATTCGTAATGATCTTGGCTTCTCGTAAATATTGAAATGTCTATCTGCCTATTAATGAGCTCATCAACTAGACTTATCTATATCATACATATTTACTTATCTGTCTATCTATCATTATATCTAAATACATATCTAACTAGTTATACATCTTTCTGTCTAATTATCCATATGTCTATCTTTAAATTTATCTACATATCTATATATCTACAAATCTTTATGCCTACCCATTTATCTATATGGTATGATAAAAAGAATGGGGGTGATAATGGTTCTAGAGATGGTTTCTGCCTAATCTTTCACGTCTGCATACTCTCAAAGTCACCAATTAAACACGTGTCATTATCATTATCATCTTCCCTTTACTGTGGTGTAGTAGTTCAAAGCGGCAGGCAGTGCATCTTCTAAGACTCGAATTCAAACACTCTCCTTCATTTTATTTTCAAAGGCCACAAAGACGATTGGTGGAGTTCTCGTTATCGATGATGCAGACCTTACTAAACTGTCACTGGAATTATGAAAACGCCATTGAAAACTCCAGGAACCTCCACCAGAGGCTATTGGGAGTAAATGAGGTAGACGCATTTCAAGGTACAGAATATTTGAAGTGGACGAAATATAGACATTTGAAAATATGGTCTGTTCGAAGAGGAAGATGGTAAAACATTTGAAAATAGTCTGTTCAAAGTAGCTGAGCTCGAAACGCTTCAAATACAGCCTGTTTGAAGCACTTGAGTCCAAAACGCTTCAAATACAGGCTGTTTGAAGCACTTGAGTCCAAAACGTTTCAAATATAGCCTGTTTGAAGCACTTGACTCCAAAACGCTTCAAATACAGACTGTTTGAAGCACTTGAGTCCAAAAAGACTTCAAATACAGGCTCTTTGAAGCACTTGAGTCCAAAACGCTTCAAATACAGCCTGTTTGAAGCACTTGAGTCCAAAACGTTTCAAATACAACCTGTTTGAAGCACTTGAGTCCAAAACGTTTCAAATACAACCTGTTTGAAGCACTTGACTCCAAAACGCTTCAAATACAGACTGTTTGAAGCACTTGAGTCCAAAAAGACTTCAAATACAGGCTGTTTGAAGCACTTGAGTCCAAAACGCTTCAAATACAGGCTGTTTGAAGCACTTGAGTCCAAAACGCTTCAAATATAGGCTGTTTGAAGCACTTGAGTCCAAAACGCTTCAAATATAGGCTGTTTGAAGCACTTGAGTCCAAAATGCTTCAAATATAGGCTGTTTGAAGCACTTGAGTCCAAAACGTTTCAAATTGCAGTCTGTTACAAGTAGTCGAGATTAAAATATTTCAAGATATAGTATGTTCTAAGTGTCCGAAGACAAAGCGTTTGAAAATACAACCTGTTTCAAGCACCATAGTTCGAAACGTTTCAAAATACAGTGTTCGAGGCACCTTATTACGAAACATTTCAAAATACAGTCTATTCGAAGTAGCCGAGATGAGAGGCTGAAACGCTTTAAGAATATTGCTTAAGGATGTAAGTTTGAAGCATTACTGTCAGTCCCACACAAGCCCCTCGCCAGGGTACGCACGCATCAGGCTTAACACTAACAGGTAAGGCCCGCGATGCCCCCTTGGTGATGAAGAAGAGCAGGAGGAATTCTCGTCTATTTGTACCTACGCTTATGTCTGCTTCTATATATGGTGTAAGAATGTTAAGTGGTGGTAAGGAAGTGTTTAAGAGTTTACGTGATACTGCTCTCTCTCTCTCTCTCTCTCTCTCTCTCTCTCTCTCTCTCTCTCTCTCTCTCTCTCTCTCTCTCTCTCTCTCTCTCTCTCTCTACGAAATTACTACTGAAGTTCCCTCCCTCTTCTTTCCACCTCCATCTCTCTTTCTCTCCCCTCCTGTTACCTCCATCTTCTATCTCTTCTTTCCTCCCTTTCTTTCCCTCCCCTTACTTCCCTCCTTCACTACCTCCTTTCTTCCTTCACTTTTCCTCTCTCCCGTTCCTTTCTTCCTTCCTTCCTTTCCCTCTCCTGTATTCCCTCTAAACCTCCCTTTTTCTTCCTTTCTTCTCTTATTTCCCATCTCCTACCTCCTTCCTTTTCTCCTCTCTCCATTCCCTTCTTGAATCTTTCGCTCATTTCCTTCCTTTTATTCTTTCTCTATCTACTCTTTCCTCCCTTCTTGTCTCATCCCTTCTCATCCCTCCCTTCCATCACTCCTTCGCGCCTCCTTTCCTTCCCTCCCTCCTACATATATTTAAAGGGAAACACTCCTTGAAGCCAGAGCTGTAAGGGTGAATATCTCCATTACTTCAGGGAGATTTACGACCAAGCTTACACCACCCAGGACACTTTCTTGACTCTCTCTCCTCTCCTCCCTGCCTTCCTTCCCTCTATCTTCCTTTTGACTTTTCTTTCTCTTCCTCTTCTGTTCCTCTTCTTCTTTGGTTCGTATTTGTCTATTTATTTGTCTGTCCTTCTTCTCATTCTGTTTTTTTTTCTTGTTATTTTTTTTATTTTCCTTCTTCCTTTTCCTTTTTTTTTTCGTCCTTCTTTCTTTCTTCCATCCTTTTCTCTTGTTTTTTCATTCTCTTTTTTTCTTTCTCCCTTCCCTCCCTCCTCATTTTTCTTCTCTTTGTTTCTTCTCCTTCCTTTCTCCTCTTTCTCCTTTTTCTTTCTTTCTTCTTTTCCTCCTCTTCCTCTTTCTCTTCTTTCTCTTTCCCTTTCTACATATACTTTTTTTCATCTTTTCCTCTCCTCCTCCTCCTCCTCCTCCTCCTCCTCCTCCTCCTCCTCTATCTCCTCTTTGAAGTCTTTCTTGTTTTCTAATCCTCCATCTTCATTTCCTCCTCTTCCTTCTTATTCTTCTTCTTCTCTACTTCCTCTTCCTCCTCCTCCTCTTTTTTTCTCCACTTCCCTTCGCTATGTTATTCTTCCATCTCTCCCTCCTCCTACTTCTTCCTTCCTCTTCTTCTCTTCCTGTCTTCCCTCCTCTTTTCTTCTCTTCCTTCTTCTTCCCTTCTCTCTCTTCATCCACTTCTTTTTCCTCGTTCATCTCCTACTTTTGCCCTGCTTCTCCTCCATCACCGCCTCCTCCACCTCCTCCTCCTCCTCCTCCTCCTCCTCCTCCTCCTCCTCCTCCTCCTCCTCCCTCTACGTCTCTCATCCTTCACCTGATATTTTTCTTTACTGCTTCTCCTCATTCCTTCCTTCCTTCTCCTCCTCCTCCTCCTCCTCTTCCTCCTCCTCGTCATCTTCCTTCCATCTTTGAAATACCTTAAGTTAATAAACAAATCTTTTTAGACGTGCATTTCGTAACATTTAAGATAATCAAAGTAATTACACACACACACACACACACACACACACACACACACACACACACACACACACACACACACACACACAGAGAGAGAGAGAGAGAGAGAGAGAGAGAGAGAGAGAGAGAGAGAGAGAGAGAGAGAGAGAGAGAGAGAGAGAGAGAGAGAGAGAGAGAGAGAGAGAGAGGCTGGGAACGAAAGAAAAATCAGATTAAAAATAAATACATAAAGGGTTGATGCACATAATTAGGCTTAAGTAGGGCTAAGAGAGAGAGGAACGCTTTATAAAAATACATAATAAAAATTCACTCAGGTATGTATATTTTCTTCCTCTTCCTCCTCCTCCTCTTTCTTTTTTTTTTTTTTAATTAGCAGGACTTGTAATGTTGGTTCTGGCAGGCGGTTCTTATTTATTTAGACACTTTTTCCTGAGACTTGCGTTGCCTGGCGTACGATTCTTCATTAAGTGCATTACTCTTCTCTAGGGTGTGAACTGACTGCCCTCTCTCTCTCTCTCTCTCTCTCTCTCTCTCTCTCTCTGTGTGTGTGTGTGTGTGTGTGTGTGTGTGTGTGGGTGTCCCTCTATCTACTACTACTACTACTACTACTACTACTACTACTACTACTACTACCAGCACCACCACCACCACTTATCAAACTCCCTGTAACAGTTTCTCTCTCTCTCTCTCTCTCTCTCTCTCTCTCTCTCTCTCTCTCTCTCTCTCTCTCTCTCTCCGTTGGCTGATTTTCGTGAATGAGTGGATTGTTCGAATGCCTTGAGTGGAATAATTGAGAGAGAGAGAGAGAGAGAGAGAGAGAGAGAGAGAGAGAGAGAGAGAGAGAGAGAGAGAGAGAGAGAGAGAGATCAACATGACACAACATTGCTCTCACACTAAACCATTAACACACACACCCACCCCAACTGAGAGAGAGAGAGAGAGAGAGAGAGAGAGAGAGAGAGAGAGAGAGAGAGAGAGAGAGAGAGAGAGAGAGAGAGAGAGATGCCTACCATTCACTCTTCACAACCATACAATCAATGACCTTTACTATTATGTTCCGTTTTCTATATAAGATTTTCTGAAGAGGGGGAGGAACTCTGTTAATTTGCCGAATGCTGACGTTACCAGAGAGAGAGAGAGAGAGAGAGAGAGAGAGAGAGAGAGGAAGTGTGAAGGTGAGAGAGAGAGAGAGAGGGGAGAGAGAGTAGAGTGAGAGATACTGCCTATTTATAGTTTAATTGGTAGGGGGAGGAGTCAGAGAGAGAGAGAGAGAGAGAGAGAGAGAGAGAGAGAGAGAGAGAGAGAGAGAGAGAATGTGCAGCAGCGAGATCTGAATGAATGAGAGGAAGTGAGGTTGGGTTGTGTGTGTTGTGTGTGTGTGTGTGTGTGTGTGAGAGAGAGAGAGAGAGAGAGAGAGAGAGAGAGAGAGAGAGAGAGAGAGAGAGAGAGAGAGAGAGAGAGAGAGAGAGAGAGAGAGAGAGAGATTGACAACCAGGCAGCCAGACAGATAACCAACCAGCCAGTCTCACACACACACACGCACAGAGAGAGAGAGAGAGAGAGAGAGAGAGAGAGAGAGAGAGAGAGAGAGAGAGAGAGAGAGAGAGAGAGAGAGAGCAAAAAGAAGGCAAGAAAATTAAGAGAAGAGGAAGTTAATAAAACCAAGTAATAAGGAACTTTGCCAAGAAATGAGGAAGGAAGGAAGGAAGGAAGGAAGGAAGGAAGGAAGGAAGGAAGGAAGGAAGGAAGGAAGGAAGGAAGGAAAGAAGGAAGGAAAGAAGGAAGGAAGGAAGGATGCATGTATGTTTGTATGTGTGTATGTTTCTAGTACTATTTTGAAGGAAATGAGAAGGATTGAAAGAAAGAAATATGCATAAGAGAACGAAATAAAGATGAGGTAGTAACTAATAGAAAGAAAGAAAGGAAAGAAGGCAAAGAGGAAGGATAGAAGGAAGAAAGAGAGAAAGGAAGGTGAGAATTAGAAGAAGAGAAAGAGAATGGAGTAGAAAGGAACGAAAGAAAGGAAAGAAGAGGAAAGAGGTAATGAAAGATGGAATTGAGGACAGCAGTGAAAAGGGAGAAAGAAGGCAATAGAGAAGCAAAGCAAGACACACACACACACACACACACACACACACACACACACACACACACACACTGAGGTAAACACCAATAAGTACTCAACATTCTGAAGTGAAAGACAAATATACATAAGAAATAAAACCCATTCAGACACAAGATAAATAACACCTCTCTCTCTCTCTCTCTCTCTCTCTCTCTCTCTCTCTCTCTCTCTCTCTCTCTCTCTCTCTCTCTCTCTCTCTCTCTCTCTCTCTCTCTCTCTCCATAGTTTGCCTCGACCAGCGGAACACAAGCTTATGAGATTATGAGAGTGAGGCTACAGTTTCTCTCTCTCTCTCTCTCTCTCTCTCTCTCTCTCTCTCTCTCTCTCTCTCTCTCTCTCTCTCTCTCTCTCTCTCTCTCTTTCTGTGTGTGTGTGTGTGTGTGTGTGTGTGTGTGTGTGTGTGTGTGTGTGTGTGTGTGTGTGTGTGTGTGTGTGTGTGTGTCTCCTGCCAATATTTACATCATTCATGACTGCGAGGGTGAAATCATAGACGCAAGAACCGGTATTTCTATAGACGAATGAACTGTAAACAAGAAAAACTGAAAGACGGGTTTTTAGCACATTCAGAGAGAGAGAGAGAGAGAGAGAGAGAGAGAGAGAGAGAGAGAGAGAGAGAGAGAGAGAGAGAGAGAGAGAGAGAGAGAGAGAGAGATGCTTAGAAATCAAGGGAAGGTCACGTGACTTGAGTAAATTACTAAATAGAATGAAAAATAATGAATAAATGAATAAAGATAAAACAAAAATGAACACATAATTATTTAAGGAACTCAACACCTCCTAGTCTTCTTCTTCTTCCTCCTCCTCCTCCTCCTCCTCCTCCTCCTCCTCCTCCTCCTCCTCCTCCTCCTCCTCCTCGTACTCTTCCTAGTGGAGCTTATCACATACAACCTCAATAGGGCCAACATGTTTGCTGCTGTTTGTTCTTCCTCCCTTTCCGTCTTCTCCTTTCTCTCCCTTTCCTTCGTCTTCTGCATATTCTTCCTCCTCCATCTCGTCATTCCCCTTCTTTCTCTTCCTCTTCCTTCACTAATTCATTTACTCCCATTTCCTCCTCTTTCTCTTCCTCCACAAATCCGCCTTCCCCTTACACTTCCTCCTCCTCCTCCTCCTCCTCCTCCTCCTCCTCCTCCTCCTCCTCCTCTTCCTTCAGTGACATATGACCTTGGTGTAGCATCGAGTGAACCAATCAATCAATCTATCAATCAATCCTCCTCCTCTTCTTCCTTATTCCTCTTCCTCCTCCCTCTTATCTCACCAGCACCATCACTACCACCACTACCACCACCATCACCACCACCTCCTCTCATGCAACGTCACCTCTGAACTTCATGCCTTCAATATTTCCTCTTTCTTTTCTTCTCTTTTCTTTCCTTTCCTCTCGTCACGCTCCTCATACAGAAGTCACTGCGTTATCTTAAGAAATGCTGCCCGCGAAAAATGTACACTTATGAGAGAGAGAGAGAGAGAGAGAGAGAGAGAGAGAGAGAGAGAGAGAGAGAGAGAGAGAGAGAGAGAGAGAGAGAGAGAGAGAGAGACAGAGAGAGCGATTCGTCAAATAATTAACA